>NC_056763.1:4132500-4372500 GCF_018687715.1 Carya illinoinensis
TGCGGGATTTTATAGAAGATTTATCAAGGATTTTTCTAAACTCTCTAAACCTTTATGTAATCTTCTTGAGAAAAATTCTGCATTTGACTTTGATGTTATTTGTTTGCAGGCCTTTAATGCACTCAAGGAGAAGCTAATTTCAGCACCAATTGTGATTGTGCCTGATTGGAGTCAACCTTTTAAAGTTATGTGCGATGCAAGTGACTTTGCAATTGGAGCAGTGTTGGGGCAAAGGCGAGACAAGCTGTTTAGAGCAATCTATTATGCAAGCCGGACATTGAATGAAGCTCAGTTAAATTATACAACAACTGAGAAGGAGATGCTTGCTGTGGTGTTTGCTTGTGACAAATTTCGATCCTACCTCATTGGGACAAAGGTGATAGTGTTCACTGATCATGCAGCACTTCGCTATTTGTTTGGCAAGAAGGATGCTAAGCTTAGGCTAATTCGTTGGATCCTCCTTCTTCAAGAATTTGATTTGGAGATTCAAGACAAGAAGGGAAGTGAAAATTTAGTGGCTGACCATCTCTCTCGGTTAGAGCAAGAGAAAGAAAGACCAGATTCAGTGGTCCAAGAGGCATTCCCTGATGAACAGTTGTTTGCATGTGAGATCAAGCTTCCGTGGTATGCTGATATTGTTAATTATCTAGCTTGTAAAGTTTTACCACCTGATCTTACTTACCATCAAAGTAAGAAATTTTTGCATGATGTGAATCATTATCTTTAGGATGAGCCTTTGTTGTTCAAAAGATGCCCTGATCAAATCATTAGAAGATGTGTGCCGGAAGAAGAGATGCAAGACATCCTCCATCATTAACATTCCTCATCATATGGAGGACACTTTGGAGCCACCCGTACAGCAGCTAAGGTACTACAAAGTGGGTTCTTTTGGCCTTCCATTTTTCGTAATAGTTACATTTTGGTGAAAACTTGTGACTGGTGCCAACGTATGGGAAATATTTCAAGGCGTCATGAGTTACCATTGAAAGGTATCTTAGAAGTTGAGTTGTTTGATGTTTGGGGAATAGATTTTATGGGGCATTTTCCTCCTTCTTTTGGTTTTGCTTATATCTTGCTAGCAGTTGACTATGTGTCAAAATGGGTGGAAGCAATTGCTACAACAACAAATGATGCAAAGGTAGTGCTCAAATTTCTGCACAAGAACATATTCACAAGATTTGGCACTCCACGAGCTATTATTAGTGATGAAGGGACTCACTTTTGCAACAAGTTATTTGAGAATTTTCTGTCTAAATATGGTGTGAAGCACAAGATAGCACTTGCTTACCATCCTCAAACTAATGGTCAAGCTGAAATTTCAAATAGAGAGATCAAGAACATCCTTGAGAAGACGGTCAAAATCAATAGAAAGGATTGGGCGAAGAAGCTTGATGATGCTTTGTGGGCATACCGTACAGCCTTTAAAACACCTATCGGGATGTCTCCATACCGATTAGTGTTTGGAAAGGCATGTCATCTTCCTGTAGAGTTGGAACATAGAGCTTATTGGGCTGTAAAAAAGTTTAATTTTGATTTGAAGGCAGCAGGTGAAAAGCGACTTCTTCAATTGAATGAGATGGAAGAGTTTCGGAATGATGCATATGAGAATGCAAAGATCTATAAAGAAAGGACGAAAAGTGGCATGACAAACAGATTCTCAGGCGAGAGTTTGCTCCAGGACAACAAGTTTTACTCTTCAATTCACGACTCAAACTCTTTCCACGAAAGTTGAAATCAAGATGGACGGGGCCTTATACAATTCATGAAGTTTTCTCTTTTGGAGCAGTAGATTTGAAGGACAAGACTGGGAATATTTTCAGAATTAATGGTCAGAGATTGAAGCACTACTATGGAGAGCAAATGGAGAGGAACTATGCATTTATTCCTCTGGGAGATCCTAATTGATGATCATTGAAAAGTCTGGCTGTAGACTTTAAAACAAGCGCTTATGGGAGGCAACCCATAGATCTATCTTAACCCATAGATCTATCTTTCTTTCTTTCATTTATTTTATTATCTTTATTTATTTAAGTTTTAATAAATTGGTTTTTAATGCAGGATTATTTAGCAAGAATAAAGAGCTGAAAAATTCTAATCTATGGAAGATTCATGATGCAACCAGGGAAGTTCCTTTTATTTCTTCAATCTTTTTTACTTTTGCATTACAATGAGGACATTGTTTAGTTTAAGTTTGGGGGTGTAAACTCCTATAATCATTTGATCCTCTTGTTTTCTAAGTCTTGGGTTGTTGATGGGTTGTTTGATTCTCTTACCAAGCATGCATTGGAGTAAGATTGAATTCTCTATGACTCTGAAATTTGTGATTGAAGATGGTTTTGAGAAAAATTTTCAAAAATTTCTTTTATGTCAAGTGAAGTTTTGTGGGTACTTTGGTTTAAATCTTTGACCTTGAACACAATTAAGCACATAGTCGTTTTTCTCTCATTCCATTTTGCTTATGAAGAGAAGAAGTTGAATTAATTGAAAGAGGGAGGTTCAATTTTGCTTTGCTCTAGAATCCATTGATGGGTCCTTGAGGCGAAATCCTAGTTGAGACCAAATATTAGAGAAATGATCTAGGCATTTCTTTGGCATAACCAAAAAGCTTTCCCAGCCGTCCTAAATGTCATGCTATCATTACATGGTGTGTTTCCATAGTCAACCCCCTTAAGCCTTCATGAGCCTTTATTGATTCTTTGAACTACATAAACCATGCCCGCTCTAAGCCTGAAAAACAATGAATCTACCGTTGATAGTTTGAGAAAATACTTTAGTGGAGAGTTACATTTAAAAGAGAAAATTGGTTTCATGATGAACCGTATTAGGTTTGCTCTGTTTGATCAAAGAAAAAGAAGAAGAAGAAAGGAAGTGATTGAAAAAAAAAAAAGAGAAAAGAAAAGAAAAGAAAAAGAAGTCGCCAAGCGGAATGTGAATTACCTCAAATTTTTTCAAGAGAATTTTTGGTATTGCATCAGTGATTACAACAATAATAATGTCACAAGTATGAGCATATTGCCAAGAAAGAGTTATGATTTGAATCATGTGGAAATCTCTTTTAGTGTTCTTTTCACTAAGTATTTTTCCAGTTTGTTTTGATTTTCCATATCCAGTTCTTTCTTAACCCTCACCCTGTGGCCTATCATTACAACCTTAATAAAGACCTTTTGATCTTTGATTTTGGTGTTGACTACATTAGTGGAGAGGATTTCTGAAAATTGGACTTATGGGGTTAAGTTTTAAGAGAATTCTTCTGATTTTGGTTGTTCTACTTTTATCTGAGTTTGCAGGTGGTTTGAGGTTAAATTGACTATATCACACACACACTCAAGGTCTTAGCTTTAGGTTGAAGTAAACGCCTAACTCTTGCTTGACAAATTGCAAAATTTTTGATTGATTTTCTTGCTATCTTTGATGTTAAAAGAGTAAGATACTAGAGATGAAATCTAAATTCATAAAAGCTTGGTGAGTGATGATACTTCTCTTTGGGGTCGAGTTGATATTGCCTAAACTATCATTTGTTTTTCTTTTTGTTTGAGGACAAACAAAGTTGTAACTTGGGGATATTTGATGACTTGCAAAAAATTTCATACTGCAGATTTTACAAGTTTGCTCGAGCGGAGGCTTTTGGCCGCTCGAGCGAATTCAGGCAGATTCAAACGCTCGACTGCCGCTCGACAAGGAGCTCAAGCTGGTTGCTGAAAAACAAAGATCGCTCGAGCGGAGACATTGGCCGCTCGAGCGAAATCAGGCAGAGTCGAACACTCGATGTGCGCTCGATTGGACGCTCGAGCGAAATCAGGCAGAGTCGAACGCTCGACGCGCGCTCGACACCCCGCTCGAGCGAACATCGTATTTTGACAGATTTTAGGTTTTCCGCCGTGAGACCATATAAAAGCAATTTTTCACTCTAGAGCCGCGAGTTTTGACTAGAGAACACTTCTTGGGAGAGAAAAACACAGTTAGAGGGATTCAATTCATCTGTTTTTGGAGACGGAATTACAATTATTGCACGTACGTTGGAATCATACATGAGCACGGACGAGAGAAAAGCGTTGAATCGTTCCCTTGAGCTTTTGACGACGAGTTGAGGCTGCAAGGAGGATTTTTCAGTGTTTATTTTCTTCTTCCCATCTTCTCAGAACAATTATGGTGAATTCGTTTATGTTGAAATCCATTTCTAGCATGAGCTAAATTTTCTTCATTCTAGGAAAACGATGTAACCTATTTCCGAACTATGCTTGATTGTCTATGCTAATTTAATGCAATTCTCTCTTTGTTTATCTGATTTATCCTAAATTTATTGCTTCTAATTAACTGGCCATTGATTAGATGATAAGTAATCTTGTGATTTGCTATCGAAAGAGGGAATCATAGGGTAGATCTTGGATATTTCAGCATAGGTAAGTATAGAGATCGAAAGACTTGTATGAACCTATGTAGTAATTAAATCATTGGTCTTATTGCGTTCTTGATTATTGAATTTGTATACTCTTGTGTGAATTGATAAACAGAATCACTTTCAATTGACTAGCGAAAGAGGCTTTTGGAAGAATTAGAGATTTGCTAATAGATAAAAGAGAATTAAATTAAATTAGCTGGATGAGAAAAGCATAGTGAAGAAGTAGGTGAAATCGATTTCCTAGAAGTTTTCTTCCCATTAATTTGATCTTCGAACGTCAGTGTTATTTCCTTTGCACATTTTTCTTTGAGTTGATCTAGTTTAGATTGCAACTACAAAAATCTTAGTGATTCCTCTAGATAAAATCAAGTTTAGTATAATTTTGGTATTTGGCAAACGTAAGGTACTAATCTCTGAGGACGATACTCTTCTTATTACTTTACTATAAAACTAAGATACTGTGCATTTGCAGTTTTACACCGGTCAATACTAAACATAAAGTTTTTCATAAAAGATTTCGTGCTAAGAATTTAAAATGATGTCTGTTCACATATATGCTTATAACATGCATGACTTGTCTTTAGTTATCTTTTTTATCTAACTAGTCTAAATTATCTATTTGATCTAACTTGTCTAACTGACCAATACACTTAACCTTGTGTGCAAGGTTATGCACCAGTCTCATATCCTGTGACCACAAGGGGAACCGTTGATCTGATCTAATAATAATATTGTGGTAGACTACGCTTAAGTCCATGGCTTGCACATCCACCCTAATTGCATTGGTACCATTATCTAAATGACCATATGATTAACCTTAATCTATATCTTATACTTGTATTGTGAAACCTTACATGGCTTATGCAACGTGAGATACATGAAATGCATAACACATACATGACTATAATATGTAGAATGAAATATGATCATGAATTGTGATAAATGACAAGCTTGCAAATATCATGATATGCGTGGTACATAAACATTGGCTTCCAAATAACTAGTTTTGATAATAATATATCTAACTAGCTAACGTGTGTTAATCCTAATTTTATGATCAAATTACTTATCTCATGACACTGCTTCTGAAATCTCAATTCTTAGTTGGTCACCTCGTGGCATTACTTCCAAAATCTCACTTCATAGGCGTCTTCAGTGATTGACTCCAACGAGAAAGTATCTCAGTTTGCCATGGGTGGGTTGGTTGGAAAAATAATGGGTGTCTCAAGTTGTTTGATTTCACGTTGGGGGTTGTTTGACGTATGTCAATGGTTAAGGATGGAAAAATTATAAGGGGAGAGTTGCTGCGATTTTTTTTGGGGCAATGGCTGAAGGTTTGGCTATGAGGGCTTGTTGGCGTGAGGAAGGAAATTTTGTGGAGAATTTGAAGAGTAGAGGCTATATAAAGAGAGAAGAAAGGGTTCAATGTGTTAAATTTGAATTCAATCGCTGATTGTTGTAGGGTGATTCGGGAATCACTATAGATTTGAGATTGCCGAATGATAGGAATTTGAAAATAGGTGAGGTGTTCGGCATGTTCGATTTGGAGTCTAACAGTAGCTGCTTATTTTACCTAAAAAGTGAGGTAGGGTGATGGAGAGTTTGATTTGGACTAAAGTAGTGATCAACCAATGAGAGAGACATATTGACGAAGGTGATGGCCGATCATCCGAAGAGTTTGGAATTTAACAACACACTTTAGTAGTTCATTTAAGGTAGGATTGGGAGTAAGTAAGCTATGTAGGGACCTTACTCAATGATGAATTTAAATTGAGAAAAATCCTAATGGTCAGTCTTAAATTCTAAAATGAGTCTAACTTGTCCAATAATTATCTTTGGGCTTATAAATATATTCTTGGGTTGATTTAAACCATAAAATACCAATTGGGCGTAAATCCAATTATTGAGCTTACTAAAATTTCTATAGTTCATTTAAATAACTTCTAGTTTGTGATCTATTCAAAATTATTCAATAACCTCATTTGGATCTCTCAAAGTATTGGCACACTAAAAATAATTTAGGCTCAATAAATTTATCTATATTGCATCTCCAATAACATTGAATTGGGTTGTTACAAGTATATAGTTGTTCAAATATTCAGTCAAAACTGGCATGCCTTGCTTCTTAGAGTGACAACCAAAACTCATCTTGCGTGCCCATATGCCGAGCACAGGTGCGTAATACAAAGGAAGTCGCAGTGGAACGAGTAAAGGTGATTAGTCTATTATTGCATTGCATATGAAAACTTTGAGATATAAGATTCTATTTTGATTTGGTTACGGGCTGGCACAAGTTGGCGTTAGGCCCTGGCACGTGATAAAATAGCAACCTCTGTTTCTAGCAATGCCATGAGATATGATAGTGGCCTCTGTTTTTTGCTTTGACACGAGATATAATAGTGACCTCTATTATGGCACTACTACGGGATAAAATAGTAGTCTCTATTTTGAGTGTACTCACTTTGGTAACAAAAATATTGAATTATGTTTTGGTTAGCTAATCACAAATATACACAACCCTACCATGGGAGTAAACATGACCTCTGCTTCTGTTTCTGATGTTGTTTCAATTATGCTTATGCCTAATGTCTTTTGTAAATATATTATTGAAAAATAAATGTTTTTGAAAATATTACTGATATTTTCTAGAACTACTTGTTTACGCCTTCTATAACTAGCTCCTGTTTACACGCTAGTAAATGTTCATTGCTTACTAAGTCAATGGACTCATCCGTTTATCTTTACTATTTTTTTTTCAGATGACATTGATGGTTGTGACAGTTAGAATAAATGGTACATGACAGGATTACAGAAGGCTGGGATAGGTGCCATGTGGCATAAGGGGAGTGGTGAGATTTAGAGAGCATGTAGTAGTGTTTAGTTTATTTTTCTTGAAAACATTTTTGAGGTATTTGATTTTCTAGGATTATTGTATCTAAGTTATTATTATTATTATGAATTTCAGGTATAAGGGATAACCATGGGTACATGGGTGACAATATAGTTCCAGGTATGCAAATATCTCACAGATTTTTCGAAAAAAGGTGAGACTCGGTTAAAAGTAATCATTTTTTTATGATAGGTCTAGCTTTTTTTACAATACCTGCACAAGACTTATATGTATATCTTAGACATGTATTTAACATTATTCTTTTAAAAAAATGGATATCAATTATAAAAAATATTCAATTTTAATATTGAATACTTACACAAATGAGAGTTTAGTCTTCATAAAGCTTTTTTTAAGATTCAAATCAAATTGATTTATTTATTAAGTAGGAACTTTCTATTACATATGCAAAAGGTTATGAGTTTTTTTTTTTTTCCTCAACAAGCATGTGATATATTAGAAAAAAAAAAAAAGGATAATACAAAGAGTTCAAGGTAGGTCTTTCCCACTGTCAATATATAAAATACATCTAGGATACTATCAATGGGTATGTGGCCAAAAAGTTGATTGATCGCTATCCATTATGCCACTACATGGGCGCACTAGTTTTGAGACTGGTGTATTTTGGCTACGCTCCACTCATCTTCTGGGATGAGATTTTGACTGATGTCCTCCAAGTTTGGAATTAGTTGGCCACAGTGGGGAGGAAGTTTTTTTTGTTATACCATCAATAACGATTTGGGGGTCTCCTTCTAAAATCGCTGGCATCTTTTGTATATGTTTTGCCATTTGTATTGCTAAATGATGTAGTAAGAGTTCATCGTAGTAAGAGTTCCACGACATTAAATGATGTATTTTTTTTTTTTTTGAAATAGACTTCAATTCATTTATGAATGAAAGAAGTTACAGCTGTGACCAATAATTACGGGTAACAAGCCCCGATTACAAGCCAACTACCTATCGGTTATACGCTCCCCCGGGCACAACTTTCATTGCGCCGAACTATGTCTAAAAACTTCTAAGCTCTCCAATGACGACACCGTACTGAGATGCGAGACTCTGTTAAAACAAAAATGTCCATCTCGGTTCGTCTGCGAGAAAAAACCACACAATACATCCCCACCCTCCAAGGAGGAGAGGAACTACCTAACCTTCACCCTCTATAAGAGGAGAGGACTCACAACCCTCATCTTCAAAAGAGGAGAGGTACTTGTCTATTTCAAAAATATATTTATTAAAACCTAAATTAAAAACAACCCTAACAGACCCCTGAACAAACAAGCGTCGTAAGCCCACAAGCCTTTCGTCCAACACTTTCTGTCAACACCCACGCTTTTCACTGGTAGCCTACACACACATGATAGCCTGCACCACGCCCTTCCTGCACCACGCCCAACACTGCTCTCCACAAGCATCGTATGCCCACTAGCCTTTCGCCCAACACTTTCTGTCAGCACCCACGCTTTTCACTGGTAGCTTGCACACACATGGTAGCCTGCACCAAGGATTTCTGACAGCAAACAACCAAAACCAAATCACTTTCTGCACATGGGCTTCTCACCGTCGCCAGCCCATATCCACCAACACACTCCAAACTCCACTTCGGCTAGACGGAGACCAGAGACAAACAGCACACTAAGAGCTTATTTCCAGAGGCAAACCATAACCCAAAACGAAAAAACTTCAAACCGCTGCGTCACCCCATGCACAGAGCACCCGGAGCTTAAACACAGACATACAAAACAAAGTACTACAGAGAATGAAACAAATGAAAACATAGAAAAAAACAAACAACCACCATTTGACCCTGCATTGCTTGATACTCCCGTCACCACCCATTAGGACATCCACCGTGAGCTACGCCCGAGATCCACCCCGTAAGACGCTTTATCCCCTCCATGCAACTCGGCATGCATCCCCAAAATAATCCTCTGTTTTCCATGGATAAAACAGAGTTCCTATACCCCATAGAAGAGCACCCCAACCCGCAAGCTAACTCCATCTCCATGAGCAAACTCCATGACCAACCCACGCCGTAAGCCCTCAAAAACTGTCCCCTCAGAAGACCAAAACCGAACGGACAGGAACACCTGCCATTTGAAACCGAAATCCTCCATCTCCACCGTGGAATATCTCTCCGCCCAGCTGGGTGATATGTTAAGGAAGAAGACTCGGAAACAAACGCTTGGTGATGAACATAACACAACCAAACAACTTTTATTATCAAAGGAAAAATAGTGACTTAGAACCAAAAGTGAAAGAAAAAATAAATGGAGGAGGGAGGGAGGGAGGAGCCGAAGCTCCACCTCCCTCAAACGGTTTTCCTAAACGATTCCTAGAGAGAAGTGAGAGTTTCTCTCACTAAAACAGAAATTCCATCCAAGGTGAAGGCGAGTTAATTCATGCGCACCTTAAATTTAGGCACCTTTAATTCCTAACTGCATTTGGCTTAAAGAATTAGCAAAAAATTAAATACACCCATAGAATTCTGTTTATTTACAGAGTGTATGATTTACATCTTCAATTGTGTACTGTTTGACCCGTTTATGTAGATGTACACTTCACAATGTTTGGCCATCAAAAACATGATATTTAATGAGGAGAGAAAAAAGAAAAACAACAAAAATAAAGTTTCTTTACGATGTTTATTCTTTACACACATATCCAAGTCACATGTGCACAAAAACAAGCAGCCAGGAAAGGCCAAAATGCAATATTGGCTGCTCGAGGAAAAAGGCCCACCCAAATCAAAATCACATTTTGGCATATTACATCATATATTATAATGTATATACCTATCTCTATTAAATAGGTGTGAATAGGGAATGTATAGTGTTTTTGTCCATTAATTTGCTTCCAATTTTGTCCCTTCTTTTTTTATAAAATTTTTATTTCTTTTGTCTTTTTCCTTCTTTCTGCTGACTTTTTTTTTTACAATACTTGCCAACCAATTGCTTCCCTGCACCACCACCACCCTTACAGAAACAGTAAGACCATAACCACTGTGTTTCTTCAACTGCAAATCACCAAGTCACCGCCCAACGCTAGCTACACATCCTCTTCATCGTGGAAGATCAACCCCATATACGTCAACCGCATGAAACCTCCCTGCCAATCTTAACCACCACGTCCACATAGTTCAAAACATAGCCCCACGCCTTCACACATAATCAACATAGCCTCTATTCTAACAAGGAAAAACAAAGTTTCCCAAGCCATGCACAACTCTTTCACACATATGTCTCAGCCAATAGCCACCATGCAAGCCCATATTTGCTCCTCTCTTAGTTAAGGCTTCGCCGTCAACCACAAGCTACAACCAGCACAAGCCACCAGGAAGAAAAAAACTTATTTGCATATTGTAGCTTACCTTTGATCCAAAATCTAGGGATGAATACACACATATACATGAAATCAGACCAAACAAAGTACAATATGTAACATATACTTAGATCTAAAAAAATAAAATTGTGCTGAGAGGATTCATGAAACAAAGAGAAGGGAAAGAAGGAAAAAAAAAAGGGTTTGAAAGCAGAGATGCTAGGTTGGCAGTATTAGGAGAAAAGAAACCATGAGGGAGACGAGGGAATTGGGAGAGAGAGATGTGACAACAAAGGTGTTGTAGATTGTGACGATAATGGGTAGTGAAGGAAACCCAAGGGAGAAAAGGAATAGATCAATAGGGAGACGTTGAGAGAAAGAGAGATATGATCTGAAGGTGAAATCGAGAGGGAGGAGGGGTTTGTCATTGGCCTACGATGGCATGCTCGTAGTGCCATTGACGATGACAATGGCTTGTATGAAGGCTTGCTATGGACTCTCAGGGAGGAAAGGAAAAGAGGGAAAGAAATAAAAGGGGAGGGGGAATTAGGGTTTTGGGCAACCCGATCCTAACCCTACACATGTCATACTTTTAATCTAAGGGTGAAAATAATACATAGAAAAATTAGATAGGAAGAAATAGAGAAGGAAAAGAAATACACTAAATTTTAAAACCAAACTTTTTATTCTTGATCTAAAAATAATATTTTTCATCATAAAATAACATGATGAGTTTTAATAAATATTTCTTAGGAGAATAGGGTCATCTAAATAAGGAGAGTTTTAAACATAAAATAAATTAATGAATATTAAATAATATTCCTAAAAAAATAAAATCATTTCAATAAAATAATTTTTTAAAACTATATTATTTTCGGAGCTCCAAAATATAAGAGACTTACATGAAAATTAAACTTTGTTCAATAACACTACAAATACCTCATTTAAAATGATTTAGGACTTTTAAAATATTTGAAAGATTTTAAAATACTTAACTTAATTTAAAAATCATCTGCTAGATTTAAAATAAAGATATTAGATTTAAAACAATTAGAGAAATTCTATTAATCATCCCATACCACACACTAATATGTGATTTGTTATTTTTATTCTTAATGTGTAAATACACATATTTACACACCAATATATATTTAAATAGAAGGGCAAAAATGACAAATCACATGTTAGTGTATAGTGTAAGAGATTATGAGTTGAATTTTTCTTTTTTTTATAATTCATTATGCCTACTTTTTAAACTAATTTCTTTGTTTAGAAAACAAAAAATTATGTAAAATTAAAAATCGTTTATTTCCATAGATCTATTTTTCAAGGAAAAAAATGTATCTATTCCATTTAATTAATTTAGAAAAATTTACTTTCTTTGTACATTTTCATTAATTCATACATGACCATCTACTATATCTTTAAAATATTGTAACACCAGCTTCAAACTAATATAGAAGTAAATCAACTTGGACAACAACGTTAAAAGAAATTGAATGTCATTGATTGAGATGAGTAATTGCATATTTTATACATTTAGAACTAATATATTTTATTACATTATTATTAGTTTTAGATGAAAAAATAGTTAAGATGCATAAATTTAAATTATGATTTAAATTGGTTAATAGCATGGTTTATAATTAATTTTATTATAACTTATAATTTAATTAGATAATGTTCTTTTATATTCCTAACATATTTTTGATATTCTACTCCTTATTTTTATTTTATTTCTAATTTTTATTTTTTTATAAATCAAGAAATGAAAAGCACGAAAAAGGTCACATTTGCACGTACGTGAGACCCAGAGGGGAATTCATTCTTGTTCATTGGACTCACACACACGTGGGACCCATTACTCTTTGCTTTATGGACGGGAGGCAATTCGTGCCATACAAAACGGGGAGTTTTGGATTTTAGAAGCAAACGAGGGAATTTATTTCTGGACGTCTAGGGTATAACATGCGAGTTGTTAGAGGACGGAAAGGATAACCAGCAGCGCCGTTTAGGGGGCGGAGGGGGCGGAGAGGATGGACTGAAGATCAAAGAGACCAAAGTAGTTTCATTGCTGCCGTTTGCTCTATTTTTCTCTTAAAATTTGTATTATCTATTATATTTATAGATAACTAAATTTTCAAGTAGGGTTATAAATAAACTTATATTTTTAATTTATGTATCTGATTTTTAATTATTAAAATTCATTTGTTTTATGATTCTCAATTCATTGTTGATATTTTTTTCTCTGAATAATCATAGAATTTATTCTGTTTATAGATTCAGTCATGTTTTTTATATTGAATGGATTAATTCTTTGATTATGTTTAGATCAATTATTTATCTATATTAATTTAATTCTTTGCTGCAATATCGCTTTCTGAGTATATTGTCGTCTTTGGATTTTCTCAATAGTGATAATAATTTATGTATTTTAAAAGTGGTGAATGATTTTTCAAAAGGTTACATTTGGTTTGATTTTAGCTTATAAATCTATACATTCAGATTGAGAATTCTGGGAATTGAATTTTCAATTGAGTTATTCAATGAATTAAAAATAATTAAAATATTAGATTTGTGCAAGGGATTCCCGAAACTTTACTATTCGTCAAATTTGAGTACTTTTTTGTTAGTCACTTTGCTTCACTTTAATTTATATTTAAAATTAATTTTTATTCTCTATTAATTATTTAATATTTTTCTTTAGTTTATTGGTTCATTATGCTATTCTTTTAATTTGTCTCTCTGTAGAATCGACATTCCAAAACTATACTACAATTACCGCGTTATTCTTCAGATATAATCAGTCCTCACCATCAGTCTCGTCAATGAAGCAATGACCTAAATCCTTAAAATCTTTTCTTATCAAACTTCCCAGTGTTGTAATTAATTATGTAACTAGATAAAACATTAACTTGAATGGATCTTTCGCTTCTTTTTAACTTTATATTAGGTTTACTTCAACTTGTGTAAATCCATGACTTAGTTTTAATTTTATGTGGCCTTTTTTTTAATATCATTTTCACATTTCTCATTTATTTTTTTATCAATTTTATTTCTCAATTGGGCACACGTGTATTGTACGTTGTCCCTTACTAGTGTGTATATGTGTGTGTGTGTGTTATGATTAATGCTCTAATAATCTAATTTGGATGAAACTTTGTAATAATATTTTATTTAATAAAATATTTATTTACTTGAACTTTACATGAATATTGGACGTTGCATTTATTTAGTTCATAAGTTACGTTGTGCGTGGATTCTTAATTCAGAGAAGCTCGTGAACAATGTGACGTGTAGATCATTTTGATGCATCTAGGAGTGAGATCCTATTGAGTCAATTTCTTAATACGTCGATCGAGTAATTATATTAATTAGCATTGCGGGAACACTAATCATTAAGACAGATTTCATAACCTTTTCTGAGATACAAAGAATTCCCTTTAAAAAACTTTAATGAGAATTTATTATTCTGAATTTCAAACTTGATTGTTTTAGTAAGGTGGTGCTAAGATGAATTTATTTTAAAGAAGGCAATTCACTACAACAGAAAGTACTTTTCCTGGCGCTTTTAAATCGCCGGCAAATCAACAAAAATCGCCGCTATATCTCTATCCCAACAATTACATACTCGCCGCATAATCTCCGGTACTATTCAGTCATTTCTTCTATACGGCAGCGAATATAAAAAATCGTTGTCTAATACATGCTCTTTACCGGCGATTTTATAATTGCCGGAATGTAATTTAAAAAACCTAAAACTAGATGCCGGCGATTTATAAATCGCTGGCAAATCAATAAACGACGATTTAGATATCGCCGATAACTAAATAATAAAACGAGAATTTATTCAGCGGCGATTGAGAAATTGCTAGCAATTTAACAACTGGCGTTTGAGAAATTTCTGGTAAATGATTAACTGGCATTTGTGAAATCGCTGCTAATTTATTAGCCGGCGTTTCAGAAATCGCTGGTATAATATTTTTCGGCATTTTTATTTTATTTTATTTTATTATTATAGAAAAACAATTTCATTCATTGGGAAGAAACATTACACATGAAAATCTGTCTAAAGTACTTGAGAAATAAAATCTGGACTAGAGTTCCACCACACTGTAATGTCATCTATATTCCAAGTATGCTTTGCTAATCTATGTGTAGCCTCATTACCTAGGCACCTCACATGTTGCACAATACATTTTGGGATCTTCTACATTAGAGCTTTGATTTCGTGTATAAGGTTACCTAGAAATGACAGAGAATCTCCATTAGCTTGTAGCTCCTGTACCATAAGCAGAGAGTCACTCTCCACAATTAGCTCTTTCAACCCCATAGGAAGGCATAATTGAAGCCCTCTAAAAATAGCCAAAAGTTCAATCTCAATAGGATCTCTAACTTCATATTCTTTTTTGCTAGCTGTCATCACAACTTCACCATTGGCATCTCTCAGAATAATCTCCACCCCTACTCTGCACTGATCATGAAAAACAACCCAATCCACACTTAGCTTCATTGATTCTACAGGTGGAGTCCGACAACATTGTAGAGGATTCAGATGCTTATATCTACCTTTACTCTCCTCATAATCTTGTTTCAAAGCTAAAGCATAGGACACCACTTGCTCAGGAAATAGTTCTTTATATTTATGAAGTTTCTGATTTCGCCTATATCACATTCCTCATGTAATGAGAAAAAACTTTTCTAACTCCACTTTTGAATTGGTTTTCATCACTTCCTACACTAACTCCTCAAACCTTCCTCTAAATTTTGTTGGAGGCAAGCAGTTCATTTGTTTCTTCCACATTCTCTAATGAAAAGGCAAAAGTAAAGTGCATGACTTGTCTCTTCCACTGCCTCCTTACAAAAAATGCACTTATCCTCCAGTACCACCTTTCTAGTTTCTAAGTTATGCAAAGTTGGCAAGCCATTTTTGCAAGATGGCCATGCAAAAACCTTTACCTTATTAGATAAGTGTAACTTCCAAAGCTTCCTCCATATACAGTTTTGAATTTCTAAATTTGAGGTTTCACCTGCATCTCTGGTATTTGTAAGGGTATGAAAAAATCTATAGGCACTCTTTACACTATACTGATCATTCTTTTCATTCTCCCAAATTATCTTATCCTCTCAATCCCTTAGTGCTAAAATGCTATTCAAAACATCTACAGCAGCTGTTGCTGGTAACATGCTTCTTACTTTCTCTACATTCTACCATTTTGTAGTTGGATCGATTAAGAATTCCACTTTTATCTCCCTTAATTGACAGTCGATCTCATTGTTGCATGTAAGAATAGCTCTATTATCTGGTATCTAGTAATCTATCCATATATTTTTATTCTTTCCATTTTCAACCCTCCACCTACAACCCTTCAACATATCCTTCCTTGCCTCCCATATTCCTCTCCATATATAAGATGGTGCTGCATTTAGCTTTTCATCACAGAAACTTAAGGTAAGAAAATAATTTTCTTTGAAAACTCTATGCACCAAAGTAGACACTTCATTCATAATTTTTCATCCCTGTTTGGCAAGAAGGGCCATGTTAAAAGTTTTGAGATCCTTGAACATGCCTCATCACTTTTTGAGTCACATATCTTCCTCTGACTAACCCATCTAATCTTATTCTCATTCTGTCTTTGATCTCACCAAAACTTGGCCATCATATTCTCCAGCTCAGCATAAAAGGTTCCAGGCAACTTAAAACAGCTCATAGTATATGTTGGAATAGACATGACCACTGCTTTAATAAGTATTTTCCCTTCCCTCTTGTGAGAGTAATCTTTCCTTCTAGCCTAGCAATTTCTTCCACACTTTGTGCTTCAAATCTGATAAGGCTTTATTTTTCCCTCTACCTATCATAGGAGGCAGTTGCAAATATTTATAATATTGTTGGAACTATTGGACACCCCAAAAAGACAAACTCTTCTTGTTGTGATGAGCTGACATTCTTGCTGAAGACCATGGCTGTCTTGTCCCTATTGACCCTCTGATCAAAAGCTTGATTGAACTGAAATATTGCATATTTTATACATTTAGAACTAATATATTTTAATTATTTCATAACATTATTATTGGTTTTAGATGAAAAAATGATTAATAGGCATAAATCTGAGTTATGATTTAAATTGATTAATATCATGATTTATGCTTAATTTTATAACTTGTGATTTAATTGAGTAAGATTTCCTCCTCATATGCCTAATATATTTTTGATATTCTAGTCTCCCTTTTTATTTTTTTTCTTATTTTTTTTTAGTTTATATTTCTTTTCTTTAAGCACTCACACAAGACATGCTAAAATGAGTTTTATTTCTCTGGTCTTGGATGAGAGGTGAAATAGGACCACATGCAATACAGGGGCCACATTGCTCGTGGGAAGCTTATTCAGGTCTCTGTGGGTTTTGAGAAAATAAAAGGGAAATAGTAGTTTGCTCTTTTTGGCAGAGGGAGACGCAGCGACAGGGGCATTCTGATACACAGACTTTTTCCTTTAGACTGCACTTCAGCTTTGAGAGGAGAAAGACACAGACCGCAGGGTTCTAAAGAGGAAAATGAGAGAGGAAGCAGAGAAGAAAAGCACTTTGGCTAGAGTGATGCGGGAAAAAGTAACGGAGAAGCAGGGGCTTTCCACATGCAGAGACGAAAGCAGAGGCTTTTTGTTTATTTTGGGGGAAGATAACTTTTGAAAGGGATAGACTGTCTTTGGCTTCTGAGCGGCACTTCAATCGAGAGAGAATGAAAGGAGGGGGTGGGTTTTTCGTGAGACTGGGGAGGCAAGAGTGAAGATGGGAAAGGAAGTCTGGGGGCATAATTTTTCCTGGACAGCACACATCTCTGACAAAGGAAACATAATAGAGAGTGGGTTGGCTGCACTGGAATGTAGGGGAGCCACGATGCACAAGGTGAAGGACTTCAACACTAGGACTTACAAACGAGAGGAGCAATAGAGTTTTATTTCTGATTTTGGGAGGACGAGCTATTGGGGAGACTGACCACGTGGAGAGAATTTTATTTTTTATCTAGGTTCTTGGATGAAGACTAGAGAAAAAGCTCTCCTTTGGGTTTTTGGAAAAAAAAAAAAAAAAGGCTAGAACGAGGGACCCTTAACTTGAGAAAAAACAACAGCTTTAGCTGAGATTTATAGAAAGTTCTTTTTGAGCTCAATCTTTTCTCTATCCTTGTTCTCAGGGTTATTTTTCTAGTGTTTGATTTGAGAGTTTTATTTTAGTTTTATGATGGAGGATTTTTCTTTGATTTCCATGGATCTTGTTATGAACATGGTTGGCTAAATTTTTGTACTAAAGTTAGAGATGAAATCTAATGATTTAGACTTTTTTTGAACCAACATTAAAGGTGAAGTCTAATGATTTAGACATTCATTATGAAAAATCCTTGTGACATTCAAATGAGTTTGTGAATATTTTAATAATAAATCATTCATACTTAATCATTAGTGATTAGTTTTCTTGGCCTTAATTGTTAAATCTTCCAATTAAATAGAATCATTATTCTAGTTTAATTGAAATAAATTGATCAGAGATAATATTATAAATTATTAGACGGATCCTTGAAACCTTAGTCATTCTCTATATCGATTTATTTTATCATTTTAGTTTTATTCTACTACTTTAAAACCTTCATCTCAGTAATTTACTCTTCCATTTGCTTGCACATACCTTGTAGTAATTTTTTTGTTTAAGTTTATTTTTTCTCACCATATGAGTCAATTTTTGTGGATTTGACCCTATTAGGTACTACAACACCTATATACTTGCATGTAAAATTACTTTAAATTTTTAGTTCACTAGTTTGAGTCAAAGTTTAAGCGTAACAAAGCTCTCTCATAATGCTCCAATAGCTTCTGAATTCTCTGGTTTTCTTGCATATTAGCTTGACAAAAAATGATACAATTATCTATAAATAGTAGAAGATTGATCCTTGGTGCCCCTAAAGATATGAATGCCTTTGATAGCCTTATTCTGTGTTGCTTGCTTTAAAAGTGAAATTAGGCCTTCAGTACATAGTAAAAATAGATAGCGTGAAAGTCGGTCACCTAGGTTCAATTATGGATCATGATTGAACTGAAATATTGTACATTTTATATATTTAAAACCAATATATTGTAATTGCTTCGTGACATTATTTTTAGTTTTAGATGAAAAAATGGATAATAGGTATAAATTTGAGTTGTGATTTAAATTGATTAATATCATAGTTTATACTTAAAGTTATAACTTCTGATTTAATTGAGCGATATTTCTTCACATGAGCAATGTTTTTCTTTGATATTATATTTTTATTTTTTAATTTATTTTTTTGGTTTCCTATTTTTTTTTTTTTGTGTTGTTTATTTTCCTTATTTTTATTCTTCCTTTGATTTTATAATTTCAGATTGTCTTTCGATAAAATATGTGCAATTTTAGCACCCGATCGGCTTGATTTTGGAGAGGAAACCAAAAGAAAAACACATGCACATGGATTTGGGAAGCATAAGTATAGGGCAACTGCAATTCAGCCATCATACTATGGACTTTGCAACAAGAAATGAAAAGGCTAACCTCTTAATGTGCTAAAGATGGACTTAGGGGTGTCACGTAGCAGAAATTTTGAGAGATTAGAGGAATGATTCACGGAGAGGGCAGCACAGGAAATGGAAAACAATGAAAAGAAAGTTGGTGAGTGCTAACTTTTGTGGACTTTGAACGTTAAAGAACTTTCGGTGGTGACTTTCTTGCTTTGGTTGTTCATGGAGGCACGTTGAAGATGGGGATGTTTTTACGTAAAGAAAGAAAGACTGGTGTTTTTTCGACGAAGCAGAAAAGAAAGTATCTGTAAAGGGCTCTGGGGGTGGTATTTCCTCTTTGAGAAATTTTCTTATTACCAGAATAAAGGCTTATGAAAGAAAAAGAGGGAGGCTGACGAAAACCAGGGGAACAAACGGCTAAAAAAATAAAAGAAAAAAGGAAACAAAGGCTCATATTTTATTCTGGAGGCTGGACTTCAGCGGGCTTGAAGAGAGGAAGATACACTCTTCGTCTAGGGCAGAGTAGAAAGGGAGGATTTCTTTCTCCAACCTTTGACGAACTGAGACCTGGGGAGACGTTTTTACATAAAATGGAACGGACTTTACATTTGGGGTCTGGACTTTCAGCTCTGTTTTTAGAGCAAAGAAACAGAGCAGCTGCGAACTGCCAACCAAGAGATTTTCATTTTCATTTTGAGGAGGAAAAGGACACGAAATAGAGGGGGCTGGTGTTTTTCGGTGGACTTGACCGAATGGAAAGAGACGTGAAGGCATCAGGGCTGGACTTTCAGCCCTGTTTTTAGACGCTGGATTCACGGCAGAAAGGAGCTGGTTCTTAAAAGAAACAGAGTAACTTTGGTATAGCTGGAAGGACTAAGGAAAGAAGCTCTTGTTCTTTTATGGGAAAAGAGATACACAAAAATAAAAAAAAAAACAAGAGAAATGAATGAAGGAAAAAGGTGACGGTAGTTTTTATTTCCTTTCCTTCGAAGTAAAATTGGACGTTTGGAGGAGACTTACGGGAGCAGTTGAAGGGAAGACGTTGAGGAAAAGAGTTGCTACGAACTGAGCTACAGAACAGCAAGGGCTTTTTGGGCTTTATCTTCTCCTCATTTTTTTGCTCTCCTATAGTTGTTTTATAGTGTTAATTTGTGTGCTTTATTTTAATTATTTTATGGAAAATATTTTTGTGATTTTCATAATTCTCGTATTGAACATGGTTGGCTAAATTCTCGTATTAAGATTAGAGTTGAAATTTAATGATTTAAACATTGTTTTTGGATCAACGTAAAATTTATTTTGTGAGCTTAATCGATTGAAGGATTTTATTATTGGATATTTTGATTATCTATATATTTATCTTGATTCATTGTGATTTTTGAATATAACGAATGCTTGAAAAGAATCTTTGTGATATTCAAATGAGTTTGTAAATGTTATAATCATCAATCCAGTGGCGGAGCCAGGAATTTATTTGAGGGGGGGCCAAATAAAATTAGAACAATATATATAAAATATTTTTTATTCTATTTTTATATAATTTTTTTTACAATGTATAATAATCTGATAGGAAGATTATAATAAAAATAAAATACGTTTAATACAACTTATGTATTAAAAAAATATTTGATATGTCAAGAACAATATATCATTGAAATAATAGAAAGACATTCATAAAAATATATTAAACAAAAAAAAATAGAGTGTCTAAAATTATAACTTGCATTCTTTTAAACAAACAAAATCATCAAGTATTGAATCTAAATCAAAATTCTTAACTATTTCTCTTTCAATATAGACAATGGAAATATGTTAGAAATACTAGCAGTTATAGTTAGAATTTTTTTATTTATAATAAAATTTATGTATTTTATTTTATATGAGATGTATTTTATTTATTTTATTTTTATATCAAATTAAATTTTATGGATGGGCCAAAATAATTTTTAGAGGAGGGGCCAATACATGATAAATTAATATTATTTTATTAAATTAAAAAAATTAACATATATATATATTTTTTTTCAAATTTATAGGGGGGCCATGGCCCCCTCCTGCCCCAACGTGGCTCCGCCACTGCATCAATCGTTTATGCTTAATCATTAGTGACTATTTTTCTTGATCTTAAATGTTAAATCTTTCAATTAAACATAATCATTATTCTAGTTTAATTGAAGTAAGTCGGTCGGAAACAATATTTTAAATTATTAGATAGATCCTTGAAATCTTAGTCATTCTCCATATCAATTTATTTTATCATTTTGGTTTTATTCTGTTACGTTAAAAATCTTCATCTCAGTAATTTTCTTGTCTACTTGATTGCACATTCATTTTAGTAATTTATTTTCTTTCTTTGAGTTTATTTTATTCATCACATAAGTCAATTCATATGGATTCGACCCTGTTAGGTACTACAACATCTGTATACTTGCAGGAAAACTGTACTAAATTTTTGGTTCACTAGTTTGAGTCAAAGTTTAAGCGCAACAGATCATAACAAAAAAGGATATAGTATTGACACGCCTCATAACTAGTCTAACCCACTAATTGGAGCGTTTTAAAGAATTATTGTTAACTTGTCCACATCATGGCTATGAAATTTGGTGCACCATTAGTTTTTTTTTATGAAGGTTTAACATTTCAAATGCATCAGTTTGTAGAAATGATGTGTAATGATGAATTTTTAAATAAAGACCCTAATGATGCTTGAGACTATTTTGACCAGTTTGTCGAAAATGCCCAATCTTGAGATAACACAGATCGTTCTGATCAGTCAAATAAGCCCCAGCTCAATGCCATGTCTCAAGAAGATATGTATGTCTTTAAAGGAAATGATGATGTGAATGCTAAGATAATAAATTTGACAAGAAAAGTCGAGGCCATGGAACTTAGGAAAGTAAATTTGGTTAAAGCCATTGAAAAAGAAGAAGATAATTGTGGCATATTTGAAATTAGTGGACACCTAACTCAGGATTGTCCAATAATCTCTGCTTTTAAAGAGGTGTTGTACGAACAAGCAAATGCCATGAATTCTTATAAGAGACCATTTTCTTCTCCTTATTCGGAAACATATAATCCTGGATGAAGAAATCATCTCAACTTTAGTTAGAGGATCAAGTCCAATTCAAATCAAAATCTTCAAGGACATTCTTCTTCTACTCCTTATGTGCCTCCACATAAGAAAATCCTTGAGGAGACATTACAAATTTTTATGCAGGGGCAAGCTAATATTAATACTTAGACAATGTAGGCCATTAATGAGATGAGAAGTTCCATTAGCGACTTGACATCCGCATTGTATGCTCAAGAAAATGTTAAGTTTCCTGCTCAACCTCAGCCGAATCCCAAAGGGAAATTTGAGGTAAGAAATTCAAATTTTTCTGATTCAAAATTTGACCATACCAAGTCCTTCACCACTCTATGCAATGGAAAAATAATTGATAAGAGTATTTTAATAAAAGTTGATGAGACCAACTATTCTTTAAATTCCAAGAGTGATGGTGAACTTGACAAGGTCGAGCTAGATATGCCTGTGAAAGCCTCAATACCTGCCCATTTCTCCAAAGGTTGCAACGTTCTCATAAATGAGTTCAAAATGCTAATATTCTTGAGATTTTCAAACAAGTGAAAATTAGCATTCCTTTGTTGGATGCAATTAAACAGATTTCATCGTATGCTAAATTTTTGAAAGATCTGTATACAGTAAATCGTAAGATGAAACTGCAAAAGAATGCTTTCTTCACAGAACAGGTAAGCACCATCCTTTAGAACAATTCTCCTCCAAAGTACAAAGACCCGGGTTGTCCAACAATTTCTTGCGTGATTGGAAATTTTAAAATTGAAAAAGTTTTACTTGACCTTGAAGCTAGTATTAACCTCATACCCTATTCGGTATATGAGCAGTTGGGTCTTGGTAAACTTAAACCCACCAAGGTAACACTTCAACTTGCTGACCGTTCAATTAAAATACCGAGAGGGATAGTTGAGGAGTGCAAGTAGGCAAATTTTATTTCTCAGTGGATTTTATTGTTTTGGACACAGAACCTGTATTTGATGTTTGTACTCAAATTCCTATAATTTTAGTTAGGCCATTCCTTACGACCTCGAATGTTTTAATAAATTGTAGGAGTAGTGTGATGATAATTTCTTTTGGCAACTTGACTTTAGAGTTGAATATTTTCAATATTTGTAAATAACTTAGCGATGATGATGATGTACATGAAGTAAATTTGATCCAAACTCTTGTTCAAAATAAATTTGATTTGTCAATTCTTTCAGATCTTTTTAAGGCTTATTTGGTTCATGGTAAAATTTTTGATAATGATTCTGTGCTTGCATCTATGAATTTTTTTGCTAGAATCTACTCCTATAATGGACACTGATAAATGGAGGACACGTTTTGAGGAATTTCCACCTCATGATATCGTGTCTTTCCCCTCAATTGTGCAAACACTAAAACTCGACTTGAAACATCTACCTGCTAATCTCAAATATGCATTTTTAGGCCAAGCAGAGACATTACCAGTGATCATCTCATCAAAACTGGATGAAATTCAGGAGAAAAAATTAATTGCTGTTCTTATTGAACGCAAAGAGGCAATAAGATGGACATAGCTGATATCAAAGGTATCAATCCTTTGATTTGTACCCACAGGATATATCTAGAAGACAATGCTAAGCTCTTTAGAGAGATGCAGCGTAGACTGAACCCCAACATGAAAGAGGTTGTCAAAGTGGAGGTGTTAAAACTTCTGGGTCTTATGCGCGATTCCGACAACCATAGCCAAAGTTATGGCCAAAAGACTAAAATGCACTCAAAACGGCATCAATTAGGAACATATCACAATCAATTCCTGCCTTTGCGCTGATCTACCAACTCATGGTATCTCAACGCCATCAAGGTGCAATCTGACATCTCAGCATCATCTATCTCGGATCCCCCTGCATTAGTTGAATCTCTTTGCTGAATCAATGAAATATCGCTTTAGCAAAGAATACGAATTAGACTAGTAACAGATTTATTGCAATGCTTACAGTTTGGATCATCGAACGCATCTTGATCGCCGTGAAAACCACCATTCTCTCTGTTAAAGTGTGAACCACAATAAAGCACAACTCTCTCTCTATGCCAGAATGGCTACTTGTTTGTGAGGAATAGTAAATCTATATACAGTAGTATACATATCATATATGCGTGCGTGAATGTCAGGGAGGGGAAAGGGGGGAGAACGTACGGCTGTATGTTCCATCGTGTTCTTTTACTATTGGAAGATTATAAACGGCTGTTTTTAGGATTTTGTTTAAAATTCAAATTATAAATTTAAAGGCGCGGTAACTAGCTTTATAATTCAGCTGCTGAAGAGTTAATGGGTAAATACAAGTTATTTGAATGACAAAGTTGGCGATCAGTGGTTACCGCTTGCCTGAGAATTTTTGAAAATTTTTATTCATCACCCCACACACTGCGCCCTCATTTTTTCTTTTAAACTAATTGAATTTTTCTACTCGTCATTCATATACTACAAATTTAATAATATATATATATATATAATATATAGTGTTAAAATGATAAATAGTAAAACTCTTCTCTTTAACTCTTAATTCTAAAAATAAGAACAAATCATTTTCAATGGAAAAGTTACTGCCTTTTAAAAATATTTTAAAGTCAAGATTATGAAAAATCATCTTCAGTCAGCCAATTTCCAATCCTTCTACGAGACTATGACCTGAATGCCAAATCCTTCAAATTATTTATTTCTTATTATATGTTTTCCACAAAATATAAGTTTCTATTTGTATTTTAGTTGTTATATTTTTATGAATTCTTTTATTCTCAAGTCCGTGTATAGAATACATAATTCATGTGACTAAAATATCAAACGTGGAAATACCATCTAATTGGTCAATTCCAAAGTCACAATGGTAAATTCTTACTTTTTTAGTTAAAAATCATAATAATAATACATCCTATCAAACTAATATCCATGCCTTAATATGAATTTCTAAATTCTTATTTTATTTGTTGCCAATTATTAAAACAAATAAAAAAAGAAAAAAGAAAAAGAAAATCTGCAAAAAATTGACTCAAATTGGGTTTAAAATGACTTCCTAACCGACAAGCGAAATATTACTATAAATAGTAAAAAATAACTAAAACTTGTTATTTGGAGGGGAAAACAGCAGAATTTGAGGTCGAAAAAAAGGCACATAGAGCCATGCTCAATGTGGACAGCGTGTGCTCCGAAAAGAGCTTTCCGAACTTGGGGTCTTATGTGCGATTCTGACACCTATAGCCAAAGTTATGGCCAAAAAACTGAAATGCACTCAAAACAGCCGCAATTAGGAACATATCACAATCAATTCCCGCCTTTGCGCTGATCTGCCAACTCATGGTATCTCAGTGCTATCAAGGTACAATTTGACATCTCAGCATCATCTGTCTCGGATTCCCCTGCATCAGTTGAATCTCTTTATCGAATCAATGAAATACCACTTTGGTGAAGAATACGAATCAAACTAGTAACAGATTTATTGCAATGCTTATAGTTTGGATCATCGAATGCGTCTTGATTGTCGTGAAAACCACCATTCTCTCCGTTGAAGTGTGAACCACAATAAAGCACAACTCTCTCTCTATCCCTGAACGGCTACTTGTTTGTGAGGAATAGTAAATCTATATACAGGCGTATACATATCATATATGCGTGCGTGAACGTCGGGGAGGGGAAAGGGGGGAGTCCGTACGGCCGTATGTTCTATCGTGTTCTTTTACTATTGGAAGATCATAAATAGCTGTTTTTAGGATTTTGTTTAAAATTCAAATTATAAATTTAAAGGCGCAGTAACTAGCTTTATTACTCAGCTGCTAAAGAGTTAATGGGTAAATACAAGTTATTTAAATGACAAAATTGGCGATCAGTGGTTACTGCTTACCTGAGAATTTCTAAAAAATTTTATTCATCACCCCACACACTGTGCCCTCATTTTTTCTTTTAAATTAATTGAATTTTTCTACTTGTCATTCATATACTACACATTTAATATAAAAGAATTAAAAAATATATATAATGTATAGTGTTAAAATGATAAATAGTAAAACTCTTCTCTTTGACTCTTAATTCTAAAAATAAGAACAAATCATTTTCAACGGAAAAGTTACTGCCTTTTAAAAATATTTTAAAGTCAAGATTATGAAAAATCATCTTCCGTCGACCAATTTACAATCCTTCTACGAGACTATGACCGGAATGCCAAATCCTTCAAATTATTTCTTTCTTATTATATGTTTTCCACAAAATATAGGTTTCTATTTTTATTTTGGTTGTTATATTTTTATAAATTATTTTATTCTTAAGTCCATGTTTAGAACACATAATTCATGTGACTTAAATATCAAACGTGGAAATACCATCTAATTGGTCATGAATTCCAACGTCAGCAGGGTAAATTCTTACTTTTTTAGATAATAATAATAATAATAATAATACATCCTATCAAACTAATATTGATGCCTTAATATGAATTTCTAAATTCTTATTTTATTTGTTGCCAATTATTAAAATAAATAAAACAAAAAGAAAAAAGAAATGGAAAATCTGAAAAAATCCGGCCCAAATGAGGTTTAAAATAACTTCCAAACTGACAAGCGAAATATTACCACAAATAGTAAAAAATAACTAAAAGTAGGGATTTAGAGGGGAAAACAACAGAATTTGAGGTCGAAAAAAAGGCACTTGGAGCCATGCTCAATGTGGACAGCGTGCGCGCCAAAAAGAGCTTTCCGAATTTGGGGTCTTATGCGCGATTCCGACACCCGTAGCCAAAGTTATGGCCAAAAGACTGAAATGCACTCAAAACGGTCCCAATTAGGAACATATCACAATCAATTCTCGCATTTGCGCTGATCTGCCAACTCATAGTATCTCAGCGCCATCAAGGTGCAATCTAACATCTTAGCATCATCTGTCTCGGATCCCCCTGCATCAGTTGAATCTCTTTGTCGAATCAATGAAATATCCCTTCGGCAAAGAATACGAATCAGACTAGTAACAGATTTATTGCAATGCTTACAGTTTGTATCATCGAATGCGTCTTGATCGCCGTGAGAACCACCATTCTCTCCGTTGTAGTGTGAACCACAATAAAGCACAACTCACTCTCTATCCCCGAATGGCTACTTGTTTGTGAGGAATAGTAAATATATATACAGGTGTATACATATCATATATGCGTGCGTGAATGTCGAGGAGGGGAAAGGGGGCAGTATGTATGGCCTTATGTTCTATCGTGTTCTTTTACTAGTGGAAGATCATAAACGACTATTTTTAGGATTTTGTTTAAAATTCAAATTATAAATTTAAAGGCGCGGTAACTAGCTTTATTACTCAGCCGCTGAAGAGTTAATGGGTAAATACAAGTTATTTGAATGACGAAGTTAGCGATCAGTGGTTACTGCTTGCCTGAGAATTTCTAAAAATTTTTATTCATCACCCCACACACTGCGCCCTCATTTTTTTCTTTTAACCTAATTGAATTTTTCTACTCGTAATTCATTTACGACACATTTAATATAAAAAGAATATATAATATATAGTGTTAAAATGATAAATAGTAAAACTCTTCTCTATAACTATTAATTCTAAAAAATAAGAACAAATCATTTTCAACGGAAAAGTTACTGCCTTTTAAAAATATTTTAAAGTCAAGATTATGAAAAGTCATCTTCCGTAGACCAATTTCCAATCCTTCTACGAGACTATGACCTGAATGCCAAATCCTTCAAATTATTTCTTTCTTATTATATGTTTTCCACAAAATATAAGTTTCTATTTTTATTTTGGTTGTTATATTTTTATGAATTATTTTATTCTCAAGTCCGTGTATAGAACACATAATTCATGTGACTTAAATATCAAACGTGGGAATACCATCTAATTGGTCATGAATTCCAACGTCAGCATGGTAAATTCTTACTTTTTTAGATAATAATAATAATAATAATAATAATAATAATAATAATAATAATAATAATAATACATCCTATCAAACTAATATCCATGCCTTAATATGAATTTCTAAATTTTTATTTTATTTGTTGCCGATTATTAAAAAAATAAAAGAAAAAGAAAAGAAAAAATGAAAATCTACAAAAAATCGGGTCCAAATCGGGTTTAAAATGACTTCCTAACCGACAAGCGAAATATTACTATTAAACTGTTGGGATTGGATGAGATGGTCCTCCCAATTGATAGCTGCAAATTAGAGGTTGTTGTTTGAAACATTACCAGAGCTAGGGCTGGATGGAGTATTACAAATTTTGATACTTTTTGAGCGCACCATATACAAACTGTAGCTACATTGAGGCTTTGACACTCTGGAACTGATCAACTCTGTTTTCTCCCATTGGGTTTGCACAATATAGGGTTGATTTTCACACACAAGCTATTTTATATCCTAATCAAATTGGATTTGCATGTATATATATATATATATTTATATTTATAAACTTGAATCTGGTTTTGCACAGGGATTGAAATTAGCACATATAGGCCTATATATATAGATCAGTGTGTATATATGTTAGCTGTCGACCTTTTTGGGGAGTAATTCAAGATGCAAATTGTACCTTACTTCAGTATAGTTTTTTTTTTTTTTTCATGTTCAGGAGCGGAAAATGCATTTTGCAAATGGAAAGCTGATTATAACTTAATTTGAACTCATTTTGGCACATGGATTGGACACCTCGAGGCTCGAGAGGGGAAATATCTAAAATCAAAGCTGTGTTTTCATGATTCTAAGAAAGCTTTATGGCCAATCCGAAAGGAATCATCTCTATGCATTCATCTTTATCTTAGGCCCCTCAGAATCTAAATGTACTCAAAAGGCTTGATAGTGAAAGGAAATTAGTTCTCATTAATTGACCGATGATAATCACTTTTGAGAAACTGATTTGACAATATTCTTTTAGAAATCTTTTATCAAAAATATAAATCATATATAATATGGACCCTTCTAAATATATAAAATATGAATTGGAACCAAACATACACTTGGCGAAAGAGCATTTTCATGAAAAGAAAAGGGAAAGGACTGCAGTGTTTACTTATTCTCATTCGTACTCTCCTACTAATGGGAGCCCGAATTGTCACTCTATTGGTGTATGTTTACCTAGCTGTGAAGCTAACTACAATTGGAAAATTGGTGGTGATAATTGTAAATGTACTTTGCAATATCCCACTTTGTAAGTTACATCATAACTTTCAAACATAGTGACTCAAGGCTAAAGTAAGGAAAATTGCTTTAAACCCATTGTTTCTAAAGTAAGAGCACTATGGTTGTTCCAATGGTGTTGTTTTTTTTTTTTTTTAATATAATAATTCATGAAATTAGACTATAGGTATTGAAATTCTCAACGTATCCCTGTAAAATTACGAAATTATCTACCAATTTCCTTGAACAAATAAGTTAGATCTCAATTATCAAGATTATGAAACGAATCAAACATTTTAAAATAAATAATCAAACTTGTAAGGCACAACGATTGGTTACGAAATGAAACCCTTTAAAGAACTCTTTAAAGGTAAAATCCTATGGGGCAGCAAAACTTTTGCAATTCGACCCTCTTACTTGCCTAGACAAACGATTCGTTTGTCTTCTACCACAGTAGCAGCCAGAACTTCTGGCTATTTTCAAATGTTGACTTCCCTTATGGAATTCCAAAGGCTAAAATCCAATCAATATTCCTTCATACTCAAAGCATGATCACACTCAAGAAGATATGAAAAACTCCATGAAAATTCTCAAGTGAATTTTCTCTCATAAATGCTCAGAATATCTTCTTTGAAATTCATGGCTCAAAGTCCTTGAAAAGATACAAAATCGAATCTCTTTAAATAGAAAGTATGGAAAGAGTTTTAGTCACAGTAGGACTCTATTGACGGTTAGCAACAGTTGCGAAAACGTGTTTCGACGGACTGCTAACATTTCGCGATAACATCTTCTGTTATTGACTAAACTCTGTTAAGCTTTCTTCTGGATAAATACAAATCTTCCAGAACTCAATTTTAACTTCAAAGACTTATCTAAACAACACCTAAGACTTCTAGATAGACTTAACATTGTTTAGATACAAATCAATACTTATTTTACATTCATCCAAATTTAATCAAATAATGATAAGATAAACCTTATCATTCATCCAAATTTAATCAAATAATGATAAGATAAACCTTATCATTTAATCATCTAATCTTAGCCAATTTTTTCCTTTACATGTACATATTGGACAACAATTGAGAAGGAACAATTTGGTCTATACATACCTATTTGTTGTAATTTCGTAGAGAATTACAATAGTTTCAATTTAGATTGTAGTCTAATTACATACACAACATATTCCAGAATTTGGTTGCCTCCTAGGTACAACTTATATATATATATATATATATATGCTTATATCTAATTAAGCAGAGAACAAATCTAAAAAGGGAGAGAGCTTACCGTAGGACGTGGCCGGCGCGGTGAAATGTTGGGTTTGCACAGTAAGACGAAGGAAAAAATCCACTGAGGAAGCTGGCGCAGGTAGAGGCTAGGGTAGCCCGAATTAGTGAGAGAGAGAGAGAGAGAGAGAGAGAGAGAGAGAGAGAGAGAGAGAGAGAGAGAGAGAGAGAGAGAGAGAGAGCCTTAATTGGTGAGAACTATGGATCTAGAGATTACCAGAATAATTTGTCAGTTTACTGGCGACAACGCGACGGCAGGGCATGCAGGATTATGACAGCAACGGCGACAACCATATGCTCAAGGAAGGGAGAGATCGGGGCACAAAGCATTGAGGCACAGAGCAAAAGAATGACAAAATGTGTGTATCAAAGTCAAACCCATTATATACATAGGGTTATATAGCGATTGTCTCTCGACGCTACAAGTTGTAATCCAGAATCACGGCACTTCATTAAGATATTGCGGCGGGTTTAAACGGCTGCAATAAAGTGTCCTCACACTTTCACCCTGACCGAATGTGTTTTCCCATCATGTAAAAGTTGTTTTCATGTACCGTAAAAACAATCACAGAGATCACATAATTACTGAGGTTTTAATGGACTCAATCACTTGAATGGGTGATGAGGAATATTGTGGCTAGCCCGTGTCGTAGCAAATACATCTAAGCATTGCGGTTCCATTAATCGCTGTAGTGTCCGTCTTTTTTTCCTGCATTTTCTTTTGGTACGATCTAAATTCGCAACAAAATATAAGTAATTGACAGCGATGGAATTAATTGATGCGAAGCATACTAATGGAAGGTAAATAGCTGGTTCTTACCAGCTAATGGCCATCGCAGGAAAAAAAAATCAGCAAAAGATGGTATTTGTTGTAGTGAGTGATATATATAATTTAGCTGTCCACCTTTTTGGGGAGTAATTCAAGATGCAAAAGACCTCTTATTAATTTACGGAGCATACATGCTTCATTTTGAATATTTTTTTTCGTGTTGAAGTTTGCCTTTCTGGGTTTAAATAATCTCCCATAATAACTTCAAACACAATATAAAGGTTTTATGGGAGCATTTATCAGTTTCTATTCATGTGATAAAAAATGTCTTATGTACCAATAACTTCATTTCTCCCTCTTTTCTTGTTGAATAGCTGACAACAAGATTGCTAACATGAAACTAGTGGTACATATTACCGAATGCAGCATCTCTCTCTCTCTCTCTCTCTCTCTCTCTCTCTCTCTCTCTCTCTCCCTCTTTCAACCACATCCACATGAAACTGGTTATTATGGAATGCATCGAACAATTACTTTTTGACATTGAAATTGATGTCAGGATTTCCATCCATCCAAGGCCTTAGTTACTCTGTATTTTCTTGTTTCTCAAAATTATTGAATAGTACATGATCAATATATGTAAAAACATTTAAATATCACAATAGTAGAATAATTAATTAATTGATCATGAATGATAATAGGTCGAACACAATTAATCACAATATATGCAAGATAAAGTACTTGTCGAAAATCCATCAGTTATCGGTCCAACAAAAGGGAACAAATCTTTGGTTTTGGTTGATCTGCCAATACTTCATGCAACAAATACAAATGATCATCTCCTACTGTGAATGCAAGCACCATAATTACACAGTTGATCAATTATATTAATTTAGTACTTAATTTTCATTTTCTTGTCCGAGATGCCTGGTCCGTAGGTTGAAATGATCATGTCTTTAAGAATTGGGAATTGAATCCATATGAAGAACGAGACTAGAACACTAGCCAAACAAATGAGAAGAATTGCAATCCATAATTGCTCATGTAGGATGATTAAAAGAGCACTTGAAAAGGTTATCATCATGGTCGCAATAGAGCAAAAGAGAGTCAAAAGGCCTATTATCATCTATCTCGGCAAATACTCAAGAAAATCTTCTTCTGAATAACGTGATGTGAGGATTCCCAAAAACATCAAGATAGAAGTTGATGAAGAAAAAAGGGACAATGCATAGGATATTATGTGATGCCCCCAAATCCCACGTACGGACACGAGGAAATCGAGACGTCGGGATGATGACAACACAGGTCACCACCCTATCGCCAAGTGCCAAGTGTGTATACACGCAACAAGTATGCAAAAGAAAACACGCAGCGGATAAACAGTCATATAACTAAGTACCAGAATTTTTATATGTTTAATACAAAACCGTTCAAAGCATACATAATAAAATATAACAAACCACAAATATAGTTTTAAACCCAACAACAAAGCATAACTCCAACTCAAAACTCCGGCGGAGCCACCTCCTCGGGCTCAGCCTCATCCTCCTTCTCGATCTCTGCATCAAAATCTACGGTACCAAAAATGGTGCCGCAGGTAAGTAAGATCCAAATGCCACAAGATAAAAACATATTAAACTCAACAATATGCATGGAAGAATGCAAATGCACATGTCCCACAAAAACCACATTTTTCCACGCACGCCAAAATTCTATTTGACCCAAAAACATAACCTTTATCTCATGTCCTTGCCATTATCCCAGATAATGGCCCAAAACAAGAAACCACCATTTTCCCAAAAAATGGATCACAAAGCCTCAACGTAACCTCTCCATTTTCCCAGAAAACGGCCCGTATCCGAAATCCATAAAACCGATCCAATTATTGCATGCACCATGATCTCCCCTAGGGATCATCCACACACTCTGGCTCCTGTGCCACACTGCAAGTAACGACTACGCGTGTGACACCTAAACGAGCGATGCACAGTACTCGCGCCTAGCGTGTCCCTGGACCAGGCCATCCTCTAGTCCCCGCCACTCTAAGGACCACGGAGTCGACACAACAGCGTTACCGTATCGTGCGATCCGGTCATCGCCCAATGACAACTCAGGGGATGTCACTCAGTATTATCCACTCCCGAGTGACCAGAGGAGCTCCACCGAGATAATACCCCATCCCGGCTTGGGGTCGTGATACACACGCACCCGAAAATCCATTTACACAAAAAGCCAGTTTTTTCTCAATTTAATAAAAGTACATGAATGCGTCATGCAGTGCATGCCTCAAGATATAAATCAACCAACCAATCACAAAACAACAAAACTAAGCAACTCTGTCCTCAATCCATCCGACCCCCGAACTTCTCGGACTCAGTCCGGAATCAACCAACCAGTCCAATAAATTAATTGTAAGAGCAAAATATATTTAAATCTAAAATAGAGTTTGGAAAATACTTATAGTGCTATAAGGTATTTTTCCAAAGCTCACGACGTTGCAAACGGTGGAGAAAAAGTAACGTAACAGTGTATTTTACACTGTGGCCATGGGTTGTAAATTACCCACTTTCGAACGGGGACAAACCAAGACACGAAATTGATAGGGAATAGTCTAGAGATGTTTATAAAGCTAAAGGGGCCGTGGGTGGCGGTGGAAGTGAAAAAAGGGGCTGATCGGAGTTGAGCTGGTGGGAGCTGCTCTGGCAACGGATCGGGGCCGAAAATGGGTGGGTTTGGACGACAAGAGGTAGGGGATGAAGTGGCAAAAAGATGGTGGCCGGAGGTGGAGCGACGGCGCCGGAAATGGCTCAAAACCGTGCCGAAAGGTGGGGCTCTAGGGGGTTAATGGCAGCTCGGATGGAGTTGGAAATTGGTGGGGTGGTGCGCCGGCTGGAGGGGAGTCGAACGGTGGTGGCTGTATCTACCACGTCAGCCGCCGGCGGCAGGTCTAGGTGGTTAAGCTGAACGGCAACGGGAAGAGAGTGAGAGAGCTGTTCGCGTGGGGAGAAGGAAAAGAAGAAGAAGAAAAGAAAAGAAAGAAGGAAAATAAGAGAAGGAAAAAGAAAAAAAAAGAAAAAGGGAAAAAGAAAAAAAGGAGAAAAGAAAAGATGGAGAAAGAAAATGAAGTCCAATCCTCACATCCGGAAACCAAAAACTAAACTGACGAAAACGATTTTAAAAACCATAAAATGACTAAAATAAATTAAACACCATATCAATTAAAATAAAATCAATTTAAAATACAATAATTTAAAATAGAAAGAACTAATATATTAATTAAATTAAAAACTCCTTAAGTGAAAATACACGTAAAAACGGCGTATCACATCCTCCCCCCCTTAAAAACAATTTCGTCCTCGAAATTTGCAAGATCAAACACTAACATGAAACAAGCCACATGATTCCACTGAGACCAAGTTTAAGAAACGTACCGTCATTACTCAAACAAATAGGGATATTGCTCCCTCATGTCTGCTACTCGTTCCCAAGAGAAATCTTGAACTAACGGATTCCCCCTGCCACCTTTACCAGAGGTATCGTCTTAGATCTCAACTGTTGCTCTTTCCAGTCCATGATCTGTGAAGGAACGACCTCATAAGTAAGGTCCAGTTGCAACTGAATATGCTCTGGGTCGACAAAGCGCGACTCTTATTGTCCAAAACTCTTCTTCAAGGATGATACATGAAAGACATCATAAATATCCCCAAAATATTCTGGCAAGGCAACTCTATAAGCGATGAACCCTACATTTTCCAAAATCTGAAAAGGGCCAACATATCTCGGATCCAGTTTGCTCATTTTACCAAAACGCTTAACTCCTTTCATGGGAGAGACTTTGAGATAAACCCAATCACATTCTTTAAAAGATAACTCTCTCTTCCTTGTATCTGCGTAGCTTTTCTGACGACTCTGAACTGCCGTCATTTTATCCCTGATAATCCGAACTTGGCTTTGCATCTCTTGAATTATTTCGGACCCAACTATTTTATTCTCCTCGACTTCATCCCAACATAAAGGCGATCTGCATTTCCTCTCATAAAGAGCTTCATAAGGAGCCATCTGGATGGACGCATGAAAGCTATTATTATAAGCAAATTCTATGAGCGGCAAGTGATTTTCCCAACTCCCTTAAAATTCCATAACACATGCTCGCAACATATCTTCAAGGGTCTGAATAGTGTGCTCTAATTGGCCATCCGTCTGAGGGTGATATTCAGTACTGAACTTCAACTTAGTACCCAATGCTGCCTGCAAACTTTTCCAAAACTGAGACGTAAACCTTGGGTCCCGATTCGACACAATACTCTTTGGTATACCGTGCAACCGCACTATCTCTTTCACGTACAAGCAAGTCAACTTACCCAAGGAAGCAGTATTATTAACAGGCAAGAAATGAGCACTCTTCATTAACCGATCAACAATCACCCAAATCGAGTTCTTCCCACTAGGAGTCCTCAGTAAGCCCACTACAAAATCTATCGCGATGTCGTCCCACTTCCACTCAGGAATAAGGAGGGGTTGGAGCATACCAGCAGGTCTTTGATGCTCGGCCTTGACTTGACGGCATGTATGGCATCTCTCAACATACAAGGCAATATCTTTCTTCATTCCTTCCCACCAATAATTTTTCTTCAAGTCCTGGTACATCTTCGTACTGCCAAGATGAACTGAATAAGGGGCCGCATAAGCTTCTGCCATAATCCTCTCCTTAAATTCTGAATCTTTGGGGACCACTCTACGATCTCGGAACCGAAGAACTCCATCTTTATCCATACTATAGTGCAACGGCCCTCGAGATTTTCTGACTCTTTTTCTAATATCCGATAGCTTCGGATCCTTCCTTTGAAGAGTCTTCAATTCCTCAAAATCAGCTACTCGAATATCAAGAATTGAAGATAATATCTCCTCTTGTTGTGAACTTTCAATAAGGAGTCTTCTCATCCTGCAAAGTAAAGAATCCAATTCTGACGATTCGGTTTCATCTTCCAAGTGCGACTTTCAACTCAAAGCATCCACAACTATATTTGCCTTCCCCGAATGATACTTGATCTCGCACTAGTAGTCACTGATTAACTCTAGCCATCACCTCTACCTCATGTTCAGATTCTTTTGGGAAAACAAGTGCTTCAAGCTCCTGTAATCGGTGTATACTTCGCAAACTTCCCCATACAGATAGTGCCGCCAGATCTTAAGAGCAAATACAATCGCAGCCAATTCTAAATCATGCATCGGATAATTCTTCTCATGATCCTTTAGCTGACGGGACGCATAAGCAACAACCCATCCTTCCTATATAAGGACACAACCCAATCCAAATTTAGATGCATTATTGAAGACTACAAATGGCTTATGCGGTTCTAGAAGTGCCAACACTGGTGCAGTTGTCAACCTGTTCTTCAATTCTTGAAAACTTCTCTCACACTTGTCTGACCAAATAAATTCTGCATTCTTTCTAGTCAAAGTTGTGAGAGGCCCGGATAAGCAAGAAAATCCCTCCACAAATTTTCGGTAATATCCGGCAAGTGCCAAGAAACTCCAAATCTCGCGCACGATTGTCGGACGCTGCCATGACAAAATGGCTTCCACCTTACTAGGATCAACAGCCAGCCCGTCTCGGAAAATCACATGCCCAAGAAATCTGACTTCCTCCAACCAGAATTCACATTTACTGAGCTTGGCATACAACTGGTGTTCTCTTAATTTCCCAAGAACTAGACGAAGATGATAAACATGCTCTTCAAAATCTCAGGAATAAATTAAAATATCATCAATGAATACTACCACAAAAGAATCCAAATAAGGTCTAAATACCCGATTCATTAAATCCATAAAAGCGGCAGGGGCATTGGCTAACCCAAAGGCATCACCTTAAATTTATAATGCCCATATCTCGATCTGAAAGCGGTTTTGAGTACATCCTTGTCCCTTATCCTCAACTGGTAGTATCCTGATCTCAAATCAATCTTCGAGAATACAGCTGCTTCTTGAAGCTGATCAAACAAATCATCGATCCGTGGAAGAGGATATTTATTCTTGATGGTTACCTTATTTAATTCCCAATAATCAATGCACATTCTAAGGGTACCATCTTTCTTTTTAACAAACAGCACTGGCGCACCCCACGATGAAGTACTTGGTTGAATAAACCCCTTATCCACCAACTCTTACAACTGAACCTTCAACTCCTTTAATTCAGCTGGTGCCATACGGTAAGGAGCTTTACGTACAAGGGTCGCTCCAGGTTCCAAGTCAATAACAAACTCCATTTAACAAACAGGGGGTAGCCCAGGCAAGTCATCCACAAACACGTCAGGAAATTCTTCCACAACGGGGATATCTACCAATGACTTCTTCTCAGACGGTGTAGACACCATTTGGACTAAGAAGGCATCCGCTCCACAAGCAATCTCTCTTTTTGCTTGAATCGCCGATATAACTACCGGCATTTCTTTTAACTTACTTCCCGCAAATTCCAAATAATCACCATCTGGAAACTGAAAGCTAACTACCCGACTTCTGCAATTAATACTCGCAGAATATCGATTTAGCCAATCCATCCCAAGGATGATATCAAAACCCAGCAGCTTAAATACAATCAAATATGCATCCAGAAACCTTCCACCAAAATTTAGAGGGCAACCCAAAGCAACTTTGGAACACCACACCACTTCACCATTTGGTAAAGCCACTACCAATGAATTTGGCAAAGGTTCCATAACTAGATTACATATCCGAGCGAAAGTGGAAGATACAAACGACTAAGATGCACCCGAATCAAACAAAGTGCAAGCATAAAATTCATATAAATAGACTCTTCCTGAACCCAACACATTAACTCATGAAATCCAAATACAAAGAAGAAACCAAAACACACCAAAAATTAAATTCAAAATTAAATTAGATCCATACCTGTAATCACTCCAGCATCATGGGTCATTGGTGCCTCATCATCAACATCTCTAGGTGTAACAGCATAAACTCGAACTTGCACTATTTGCCTCTGATTTGTTCTTCCACCATATCTACCTCCACAGCTTCCTTGAACTAGCCTAGGACACTCACGGGCTAAGTGCCCCTGCTGGCCATAATTATAGTATCGAGCCCCACCTGAAGGGCACTCACCCACATGGGCTCTATTACAACTCCCGCAAACTGGCACCCGTCCTCCCATACGTACACCTGGAGCCACTTGTGGTCAAGTCCCGGTCTGCTGAACAAATTTCTGAGGCAAACCTGAACTACTTCCTTCACCAGAAAAACTCTGTCTCTTATGTCCTGGAGGGTAGCCCATACTCAAATTATTCTCTCGCTCTGCAAGAGTGGCCAAGTCCACTAAATCCTGAAAAGTAGAAATCTTGTGGCAAACCACCATTCTGCGTATATCAGGACGCAGACCCTCCTGGAAAAGCTCGGCCTGCATCTCCTCCGTGGCGATGAGGTGAGGAGCAAATCGCAAAGCTCTATAAATCTTCGGACGTACTGTTCCACGGTCATACCCCGTTGGACCAAGCTTGTGAACTCTCTTGCTTTTTACTGCCTCACAAAAGAGAGAAAGAATCGATTATTAAATTCTTTCTTAAAGCGCTGCCAGGTCACAACAGCGAAAGACTCCAATTCTAACTCCAGCATTACTCTTTTCGTATCCCACCATTCCGAAGCAGTGCCTTGCAACAGATAGCTGGCAAAAAGTACTTGTTGCGCCTCAGTGCAACCACATACTTCAAAAGTTCTTTCTAAATTTCTGACCCACTTCCCAGCCCGAAGTGGATCCTCTTCTCCTGTGAAGGGTGGAGTTCTATGCACTAGAAAGCGCTCATAGGTGCATCTAACTTGCACCACTCTAGACGGCCCTCCTTGTTGTGGCCAAGGACCTCCTTATTGTGGCCAAGGCCCTCCTTGTTGTGGCCTAAAATTTTGCTGCATGAACTCAGTCATTTGCTTTATCGCTTGGGCTATAGCATCATCTCTCGGCGTATCGTCCCGAGGCTCTTGAGTGGACTTTCTTGGCCTCACCATTTTCCTGCCACAACACAACCTTTGACCCCCTTTAAGAAAAACAAATAAAACCAACAACATAAAACCAAAAATCAAAACCAAACCACATAACAAGAAAATACAACATACAAGCATGCAATAACATAACTAGATAAATAAATACAAACAAGCTAGCTCAAATAAATTCAAATCAAATAGCAACTTTACTTAAAATAAATTTCAAAACACAACTTTAAAAACCTTCCGGTACTACACCTATGGGACATGTAGTTTTACCCAGAGCCAAACCACTCTGATACCACCTGTGATGCCCCCAAATCCCACGTACGGACACGGGAAAATTGAGAAGTCGGGATGATGACAACACGGGTCACCACCCTATCACCAAGTGCCAAGTGTGTGTACATGCAACAAGTGTACAAAAGAAAACACGCAGCGGATAAACAAAGTCATATAACTAAGTACCAGAATTTTTCTATGTTTAATAAAAAGCTGTTCAAAACATACATAATAAAATATTGCAAACTACAAATATAGTTTCAAACCCAACAACAAAGCATAATTCCAACTCAAAACTCCGGCGGAGCCGCCTCCTCGGGCTCAGCCACCTCCTCCTCCTCGATCTCTGCATCAAAATCTATGGCACCAAAAATGGTGTCGCAAGTAAGTAAGATCCAAATGTCACAAGATAAAAACATATTAAACTCAACAATATGCATGAAAGAATGCAAATGCACATGTCCCACAAAAACCACATTTTTTCATGCACACCAAAATACCATTTGGCCCAAAAACATAACCTTTATCACATGTCCTTGCCATTATCCCAGATAATGGCCCAAAACAAGAAACCACAATTTTTTCAGAAAATGGATCACAAAGCCTCAACGTAACCTCGCCATTTTCCCAAAAATGGCCCGTATCTGAAAAATTATTGCATGCACCATGATCTCCCCTAGGGATCATCCGCACATTCTGGCTCGTGTGCCACACCGCAAGTAACGACTACATGTGTGACACTTAAACGAGCGATGCCCAGTACTCGCGCCCAGCGCGTCCCTGGACCAGGCCATCATCTAGTCCCTGCTATTCTAAGGATCACGGAGTCGACACGATAGCGTTACCGTATCTTGCGATCCGGTCGTTGCCCAGTGACAACCCATAGGATGTTACTCAGTATTATCCACTCCCGAGTGACCAGAGGAGCTCCACCGAGATAATACCTCATCCCGGCTTGGGGTCGCGATACACACGCACCCGAAAATCCATTTACACAAAAAGCCAATTTTTTCTCAATTTAATAAAAGCACATGAATGGGTCATGCAGTGCACGCCTCAAGATATAAATCAACCAACCAATCACAAAACAATAAAACCAAGCAACTCCGTTCTCAATCCATCTGACCCCCGAACTCCTCGAACTCAGTACAGAATCAACCAACCAGTCCAATAAATTAATTCTAAGAGTAAAATATATTTAAATCTAAAATAGAGTTCAGAAAATACTTACAGAGCTAGAAGGTATTTTTTGAAAGCTCACGACGTTGCAAACAGCGGATAAAAAGCAACGTAACAGTGTATTTTACACTGTGGTCGTGGGTTGTAAATTATCCACTTCTGAACGAGGACAAATCAAGACACGAAATTGATAGAGAATGGTCTAGAGATGTATATGAAGTTAAAGGAAGTGAGTTTTGGTCGTGGGTGGTGATGGAAGTGCAAAAAGGGGCTGATTGGAGTTGAGCTCGTGAGAGTTGCTCCGGCAACGGATCGGGGCTGAAAATGGGTGGGTTAGGACGGTAAGAAGTAGAGGATGAAGTGGTAAAAAGATGGTGGCTGGAGGTAGAGCGACGGCACCAAAAATGGCTCAAAACTATGCGGAAAGGTGGGGCTCTAGGGGGTTAACGGTGGCTCGGATGGGGCTGGAAATTGGTGGGGTGGTGTGCCGGCCGAAGGAGAGTCGAACGGTGGTGGCTGTGTCAGCCACATCGGCCGGTGGTGGTGGCTCTGGGTGGTTGAGCTGAACGGCGACGAGAAGAGAGGGAGAGAGCTATTCGCGCGGGGAGAAGGAAAAGAAGAAGAAAAGAAAAGAAAGAAGGAAAAGAAGAAAAGGAAAAAGAGAAAAAAGGAAAAAGAAAAAAAGGAGAAAAGAAAAGATGGAGAAAGAAAATGAGGTCCAATCCTCATCTCCGAAACTAAAAACTGAACCGACGAAAATGTTTTAAAAATTATAAAACGATTAAAATAAATTAAACACCACATCAATTAAAATAAAACCAATTTAAAATACAGTAATTTAAAATAAAAAGAACTAATATATTAATTAAATTAAAAACTCCTTCAGTGAAAATACACGTAAGAATGGGGTATCACATATTATGAAGACGTTGAACAAAAAATTGTTCAAGGACTTTGGCAAGCCCATGCTTTGGTTGTTATCACCTTGAAATGAAAAGACAGCTGCAAACATAATAGTAATAATGAGAGTACCCACCACTGTACATGACGTTGCTGTATTTTTCATCCATTGCTCTCCCTTTTCCTTCATGTCCGCGTGGTTCTTCGTAAATAGTTGTCGGGGAGTTAAACCATCCTGATTTTTAGTTTCCTTAAACTTGGGAAGAACAATTATCTTTACCTCCTGCATTTGTTAGCAAGAAATTTTTAGATCAAGAATGCTACGAAAACTATTTACTTGGATATATGGTATTATGAAGACTAAAACTCTAACCTTACACAGAAGAAATAGCAAATATAGTAATGTCAATACTTTCAAATTATGATTAATCTACCTAGTCCATGATAAAATCGTCAGCTCCAATAATATTGGATATTATATAGTTCTAGATATATATTCCAGACATGTACAATATTGATAGAGAAAAACACTGGAATTGATCTAAAAGACAAATCCTTATATATCTCAGTACATATCTATGCCTCAGCCTTCTACGACCTGATCAAATTATTATAAAGACAGAAAAGGTCTCACAATAATCTTTTATTTCATACTTGTTACAATATTGTTCAAGAGATCCGAAATGCCAACGTACGTGGCTGTCCCAATTTGGAACAAGAAGAATCGGACTGCAACGTACAGGATTTTGCATTCGAAGAATATATTATGACTAATATTTATGCTGCATGTAATATATATATAGGCGTTCAATGTGGCATTAATGGTGTTTCTTTTTTATTTGTACCATGAAGCTGAAAATTTAATGTAGACTTAGGTCATGAAGTCTAGCTTGTTGGAAGCCTACTTCATATTTTTATTTCGGTTTCATTTGAGGGATGCACTCAAGTTTGAACAAGAATTTAAGAGAATCTTAATAAGTATTGTTCCCATCTGTGAGTATGACACGGACTGCACAAATCGCAAGCTATGGTATGAGGCAACTGATTACAAGCTAGTCATTTTATAAACTTCTATTTTTAGCTAATTGGTTTTCTCATGGAACTATTATATGGGATTTTTTTCACCGATGAATTAATAAGAGAACGAAGGATATAAAACTAGATTAACCTATATCGATAAATTAATCAAGATATAAAACTAGCTAGGGATATAACTTGGATCCGTATGATTAGTACCCCAAACTAGTACTAGTAAATACAGAAAAAAAATTAACAAAGAAAATCAATTAAGTTGATAGATACTCATGATTTCTAGTTCAAAAGGCCATGAAAAGGTTTACCAAAATGGCAATTTTTAGAGCATGGATCAATAGATGAACTGTTGCGAAGCCTATACAGCAACCGGTAAATAATGGATTAGGACCGGAGCAATGAATTGGAGTGAGTTGGTTGATGAGAATCTTTACGCCGCGAGTTAAAGTTGCTTAATATATGTTAAAAGAGAATATGTCTAAATCGTAAGAATTGTTGCACGCAGTACCCAAGATGGTGTACATGTGTGATTATATGTTGGAGATTAAGGACAAAGGGTGGAGGACACGATGGAGAATGGCATCAGAAGGTTGCCTGAGGGGCGCATATCATGCATGCAATGGATATAGGGCGACAGCTAGATTTGAGCTTCAAATTCCTCTAAATGGAAAAAGACAAAAACCCAAAACAAAAAAGCTTAACAGCTGGCTAGCTAGAGAAATGGCCTAAGAAAGAGGAGGCCAACACGGAGCTGGTGCAAAAGCTCGATCCTCTCCTTTCGCCTCAGGCAAGCAGATCCTGCATGCTAGGCTGACAACATGGAGAGAGAGAGAGAGAGAGAGAGAGAGAGAGAGAGAGAGAGAGAGAGAGAGAGAGAGAGAGAGAGAGAGAGAGAGAGAGAGAGAGAGAGAGAGAGAGGACCTTGAACCATTGTAACTCTCTTTGCATCTGTAAAGCTGCCCCTGGGATTTGATTAATTTGCCTGATGGCATCTTCTATCATCCCTGCCATATGTAACATGTTATTTTTATTGCCATCTTGTAAACATGTCAAGGAGTTCATGATCATCCCATCTAGCCCGTATAGAATGCTAAAGGTCTTTTCTTGACGATGCAAGACACCAAGCATAAATATGTTCCTTCCCTTTTGATCTTCGGTCAATAAAAAATGTCAATCCCGTTCTAAGCATCTTAGAAAAAAACTCGAAAATCCCATTCTCGGCAGCCCGGCAAATGGCATCATAAAATTTGCCATCCTCAAGTTGTTTAGTTTTTGATGGAAATGATTCTGATATCTCTTCACACATTCGAGAAAGAAGTTTATTGTACTGGTCATGGATCCTCTTCATCTCGTACAACTGCGTGATTTCTTAGACAATTATCGAGACAATATTTGTCAATCAGTTAATTAGATGAAATTATAAATAATTAATAATAAAAACGAATTTAAAAAAAAAATCTGTGAATATTGATCATAATTTTGATGGCCGAGTACGGGACAGGGTATACCAAAGAAGTTGAGGACTCCTGAAACAAGATAGCACCAATTTGCCGACAATGCTGCAAAGGAAAAACAAAAAAACAAAAAACAAAATTTGTTTAATTACTTGTATTAGAAAACTTTTACCCAAATCAAAGCTAGGATCATCATAGGGCACTAGTGCTGAGAATATAATATATAATGAAATCTAATTAAATTTTAGAACAAATAATGATTTTACATAATATCATACATAGCATAGGTCCTGAATTCTAACTCTATTCTTGATATTTTCATGTTATGCGGGGTTGTATTAAGTTATTGTGATGGGAACCAAGGTGGAGCTACCCTTAAAGATTCCTTGCAAATTCCAGATGGACCAATTACAAGATCAAGAGCCAAGAAGATCAAGGAAGCAATGCAAGGATTGGTGCAATCCACTTGGGATGAAGCTAGGAAGAGCCCAACACTCAAGATGGGTTTCAAGGAAAAAGAACCAGTTTTGATCCACTTGATACAAGCTATGGAAGACATGACTTAGAAATTGAGCCTATTGTTGTTAAGGCTTTCAATTTGTTTAACGGTATTTTATTATTAGTTTAGAAGAAGTGGGCTTGAGGATGCTTGGCCCACGTATGTCTTATTTCTAATGGACTAGGGTTATTTTTGGGAAGACCTTGTATTTTTGGCCAAGGGTTTATTTGGAAAGTTAAAATTTTATGTCTTACTAGGGTTTTAGAAGTAACTGTAGCGCGGCGTATGGCACTGTTCACGCTACAGTACCCGACGCATTGTTTACTTAGGGTTTTTGGGGATTGTCTATTTAAACCACTTGTAACCTCATTTGAGAGGCAGACTATATGGAATTGTGATTGAGAGTTGAGTGACCTCCTCTTGTTCTTCTTGAACTTCTGAACTTATCAAGGGTAAATCAAAACCTTTGTGGCGTTCTTCCTTTGTAATCTAGGTTCTTGAGACGGGTTCTTCAATGGGTCTAGATTTTGATATAATCTAGGTTCTTTGAACGGGTTCTCATCGGGTCTAAATTCTCCATCCATATACCTGAGTTTGGCTTTCTTAGGGTTGTTTTTCCAGTATTGTTGTTGGGTCTCAAAGCAAGTCTATTGGGGTTCACATCATATTGTAAGCTTTATTCTCTTTTTCTCGAGTCATTTATAACATTACTTTTACTGGATCATTTATCGCTTCATCCATATTTTAATATCTAAATCCGTTATTAGATTAAATGTCTTCTTATGTCTATTATACTTCTCACTTATTTGTCTTAATTACTATGATATTATACATCATTAATTAATTTATAAAAAATAATGTATCAAATTAAATTACTAACATTATAGGTAGCATATATATATAACTTTGGAAGCAGGGCATTTGCTCATGTTGGTACGTACCACATCATCCATTATTCTTATATTAAATGACTACAGATAATTTGGTCATTTAATGAAAAGTCAAGTTAGTAAATATTAAAAAATATGGAACTTTAAAGTTTAGAACATTTCATATATATTAATCTTCCTACTATAGCGTTTAGTAATTGAAGAATGACAATTTTTTAAAAATAAATCTTTAATATTCATGTGATGAACAGAATTAAAAATAACAATTTTCTCATACATTATATATAATATGGTTTCATGAGTACTAGTCTATATATAATTAGGGAACGACTTCTAGATTTTTGAAATTATAAACTAGGATAAATCTTTTTCACAAGTTAACTTAACAGCAAGGCTTGAAAAACAGAATCAGGTAAGCACTGATTCAATGAATCGGGCGATACAATAAATTGAATTGAATAATTCATGACAACTTTGAATCAGTTATTCCAGTATAGATAAAAACAATTAAAAATCATATATAATGCAATTCAAGCATTTTATATCATATACAAAAAAGTATAAAATAGAAACTCATTAACTAGTTTTAATAAAAATACGATATGAATCTAAATAGTTTTAATCAATATGTAATTTTTATATTTAACCTCAATTGTCCACATGTTTTTGACCATCATTATAACTACATGAACGTCTTCTTTGTGTTTTTTATTTTTCATAATTAATTTAGATTTCAAAGCCATTAATTATAAATAGTTAGATAATTAAGAGTAGTTTCTCCTATAACTATTTTACATTTATTTTACAATCAATCAATGTGAATCAATGTGATAGTGCAACCTCAAAAATAGTAATTTTATTTTATTTGTAATTTTAATAAAAATACGATATGAATCTAAATAGTTTTAATCAATAGTAATTTAGAAAAAAATAAAAATAAATAAAAACTTGTAAAAATGAAATATCGTAGGTGTAGCGATCATTGCTATTGGAGTACTAAATAAGTTTAATTTGATAGGAATATGGCCATTGGAAAAAAGGATGGCCGCTAAGTGGACGCAATTGTCACGTCTCAAAATACCTATTGCAGGGATATTTATATTTCGTCACAAATATGATCAACTTCAGTTATGGCAATAAATGTTGTCCCTAATGTGGATCCAATGCACCGCAAAAAAATATAAAGTAATATATCATAGATTATCACAAAAGAAAAACTGAAGATGTTAGCCAAATTACAAGCCAAAATTATGGGAAAATAAGCTGATCAGACAAAACTAGCTAGATAGCGTACCTGATCTGTTAATTTCTTCTTGATTGCTTTGACCTTGTTCTCCATTTGGAATGCATGCACATACGGCCTTTTTAGCAAGAAAAAAGCTAACAAATATAATTAACAATATTATGGCTGAACTTTTAATATTCTAGATTTTGACTAATCAATTCTATTAATACCGACTTGATAATGGAATTTTTCAAAGAAATTACTTAAGGGATAGCATCGATCGGCTTTGGAACTTAAGTATATTTTATTAATGTTTTAGTTTAAAAAAAAAACATTTGAAACTAATACATGAAATCTACTTACATGAATTGCATTCTTATCCACTGTATTTAGGTTCATATTAAATTTTTTAATTCTTGAATTGCATTGTATATAGCTTTAGCTTCATATTACCTTCACTCTATTGAAAGTATACACGGATTTATACTTGTAACTTTTAAGTTCTTTTATATATGATCTTTTTTTTTTTTTTTAGTTTACTTATATATTATATATATATATATATATATGATCTTAAATACCCAAAATTGTGTTATATATTTATAGGAGAAAAAACACAAAGTCAACTCAAACTACAACCCAATTTATAGTCATGCAGGCCTCAAATTGTCAATTTTGACAATCATTCTCTTTAGAGAAATACTTTTTGTAGTCGGCAAATACAGTCGGCGTGCAGTCGTGGAGAAAAAAGTGAATTAATACTAGACCTACATGAAAAAAAAAATTATTTTTTTAACTTTTTTTTATTCATGTAGGTCTCCCTGAATATAAAATAATTTTGATAATTTTAGAAAATAATGGGAAAGTTTTTTTAAGAAAAATATTTCTAAAATACTAAGTGCTTTTTAAATACTAATCTGATTATGATTTTTATTGTTATTATTATTATTATTTTATCTTTGTTACAATTAACTGATCATGGGATTAAAGAGTATACGCATGCAGCAGAATGTTTTTTTAGGCTATTTTCATGGATCTTGATTTGATCTTTTTTAATTACTGAGAAACAGTAATTAATTACTGAGAAACAATAATCCAATATATATTATTGATGGTGTTTTTTTTAAATAAGCCATTAATATTACAATGTAAAGCAAGATAATTAAAAGAGATCAGAATGGTAATACAAGAGGAGTAGATGCGTTGTTTCCAAAATCCGAGCTGAATTCCACTTGGGAAGGAATGACGCATAGAGGCCAATGCTAAGATTCCCGACTCGCCATTATTGTTAAGAGACAGTTCCAAACATGAGCAGCGTCTGATTAGTCCCAAAGCAATATGTATTCCGTCTAATGTACCAGGCGTATCATGTATATGAGAACATATATAGAAATGGTCAAAGGAGAATTAATGGATTAGAAGTTTTTAATTAGTTTATACTGGGAAAAATAAATTTATACATTGACGTGACTTAATGTAATAAATTAACTTGATCACATTAAATCATGTCAATTCATGGAATTTCTTGTACAAGAATATTTCATCGAGGATTTCTATAATTACCAGATAGTATATAACACGAGTTCTTATCCAAAGCTCCGGCATATATAGCACAGGTAAGAAGCGTAGTACCATTGTGGTCCTGACTTAGATCCTGATCTGGATATAATTCTTTAGCTCTATCATACAAATAGCGCGCCATTTGTATTTGTCCAAAATCAATAGCCACAACAACAAGAAGATTATTATGCCCTTCCCTTTTAATGTTGATCAAATGATGACTTTTTTCAAGCATGCATTTCACCATTGGCCTATTTCCAAGCACAGCATCTGTGATTAGAGCTCTGCAACTGTCACTATTATACATTGCCAAGGTCTTTGGCGACATATCACTATGATTCACCAACTTCTCCACTATATGCTCATGTCCATACTTAACAGCAACGTGAAGAGCCGATTCGCCTTTATCTGTGATTCTCCCTCGAGGGGTAGGGGCTCAATATTGACTCTTGTCTCTTCGTTCAAATTACCGTCTCGCACAACTTTGTACAGTTTTGCAAGGTTGCTTGACTCTTCATCCCGATTCATGTTCTCCTCCTGCGTATGCGTCTGCGGCCATTTTCCCCAATCCAAAATGTTAAATTTCAAAAATAAAATATGTAGGTATAACTATTTTGATAATCATATTTTAAAATAAGGTTACTTTTATAACTTATTTTTAAAAAGTATATTTTATTTAAAATATAGTTGTATAAAATTATATTATAAGTCCATCATTTTGCATTGAGAAGAAAGTTAAACTGATTGAAACTTAAACTTCATCACTCTCACGTAAACAGATAATTTATACTTACGACGCTGGATGGGAGGGAGGGATTTTCTCGAAAATTATCTGTCGGCTAGTAAGTCTGATCAGTTGGCTGTTGTCGACTCCGGAAGACGATGATCAGTCTTGCAGAAATGATGACCTGCGCACTCAAATATGTATGCTTTGTACGTACGTAGTTTCTTCTTATCGCTACTTCAGAAGAAGACATCTATTACTATATATAATTCCGACGTGGCATTCAACTCATAAAAGTAGGCATTCTACCCTTTAAATTTGAAGTGTTATGTTTATGAAGCGTAAACCTTTTAAAAATATTGTTTCATTATGAATTATTGTAAATTTTAAGTTTCATTTCTTTTCTTATAAACCGATTCAAGACTTCACCCAAAAGCATTAATTCAACATTTATATTTTTTTGTAGTTTAAGTTAAATGTTTTTTTGTAGTTTAAGTGGAGTTATATGACTCTGATGTGGCATTCTACCCATAAAAGTAAGCATTACACCCGTTACATACGAAGTGTTATGTTTATGGAACGGTAATCATTTTAAAATTAATATTTTATTATGAAGTGTTATAATTGTTAAGTTTTATGTTTTTCTTATGTAGAAAGATATAAATCGATTCAAGTTTTCGCCTAAAGTTACTGTTTTAATCTTTATATTATTTTATCAAATAGACCGCCCCATAAACGGTTTCGAATTTCTCCACTATAAAATCTGATTTCTCCCTAAATTCTCTCGCTCATGCACGACAATCCGCACCTTGCGTGCGTGGTGATAGGCCGTGTTCATTACCCCAATAATTGAATTAATCTTGGGGTCTACATTTCTTTTTTCTGATTAAAGCTGCCAGCCTGAGATTCCAAACGCATTGGGAACATAAATCATTCAAATCCGAGCTGTAGCCTGTAACGTCATTGATAAAGTACTCGGAATCATAATCTTTACCCGCCAGTTTTTTTTTTTTTTTTTTGAAAGGAGCACTTATATTAATAACAACCGATTATAAAAGAGAAGCAATACATAAAGGAACATCCTCAATGTTAACAAGGACATCATTGATGTGTAAAGCATCTCTACCTAAGCAATGAGCCCAGTTATTACAATTTTTAAAAACATAATCAATTGTAAAAGAGTCAAAACTCAGCAGCAGCTGTTTGATATCAGTAATGATCAAACCAGAATGTTTCCAGCTATCTTTGTTGCCTTTGATGTAATTCACTATATTCATAGCATCCCCTTTAAGTTTGATCTGTTTTAGTCTAATGTCTAGAGCCAGTTTAACAGAATGTAGAGCTCCAATAGCCTCAGCCAAGTAGGGGTCAGGAAATAAAGATATGCACATCCTCATGCAAGCAATCACCCTTCCTTCCCAATCCCGAATCATAGTCCCAATACCCACTTTGCAATTCATTTTATCCACTGCAGAATCTCAGTTGATCTTATAAACATCAACAGGTGGAGCACTCTATTGAATCGACTGAGGTATGATTGTAGGATTAGTTGTCTGTTGAGAGAAAAGAGCATTGAGATCTTCAATTTTCTGATAAGCCTGTCTCACAATCAGTTGAGGGGAGGAAAAAGTTTGGTTAAAAACCAAATCATTCCTTCTTCTCCAAATTTTCCATGCCACAACAGCTACTTCCATTAAAACTTCATCTTCAAGATCTTGCAACATAAGCATCATCAAGTTTCTGAAAGAAATCTGGTTCATACATTGTTTCTGCAGTTTTGATGAGCAAAGACACCACACATCCCTAGCTGCCTCGCACTCCCATAAGACATGTTCCACAGATTCTTCTTGGTGATTGCAGATAGGACACCAAGGTTCATTTACAACCTTTCTCTTAAAAAGATTTAGTTTTGTAGGAAGACTATTATGACATGCTTTCCACAAAAATAACTTCTCTGCATTTGGAACTTTAATCCTCCAAAGCTTGTTCCAATTTTCACTATCAACAAGAGTTTAAGAATGCTGGCCTTTAGCTCTCTGATGAAGCTCAAGTTGAAGATGATTCGCACTTCTAATAGAGAAAATTCCATTAGAAGTACATCTCCAGATAATTTTATCAGGACTGTTGCATAAACTTATAGGGATCTGTCTAATTATTTCAGCTTCATTCTGCAGAAAAATTTGATCAATTAAATCAGTCTTCCAGGTTTGGCTTCATGGTCAATAAGTGCAGAAACAGATTCCTCAGGCTGAAAACAAGTAATAGGACTTTGAACTTTGAATGAAGTTGGAATAGGCAGTCATTTATGGTGCCATATCTTAGTGTCTGCTCCATTACCAATACGCCAAAATAAGCCTTCTTCCAACAATGGTTTAGCAGCCATAAGACTCCTCCATACAAGGGATGAGTTCCTTGGAATTGTAGCATTTAGGAACTGGCCATCAGGATAATATTTAGATGAAAGAACTTTTGCTGCAAGAGAGTGAGGAAAATGAAGTAATCTCCATCATTGTTTAGCCAACATTGCATGATTAAAATGTTCAAGATCTCTGAATCCTAAACCCCCCGCTGCTTTGGCCTTAATCATCTTATCCCAGTGACACCAATGCATCTTTCTCTCCTCAGCTTTCTGACCCCACCAGAATTGTTGAGTCAATCGACCAATTTCTAATGGAAGAGACTTAGGAATCTTAAATACACCCATGCAATAAGTAGGGATAGCTTGGATAATGGACTTTATAAAGATCTCTTTACCAGCCTGAGATAAAAACTTCAATTTCCAGTTGCTAATCCTCCCTCTAACTTTGTCAATAATACTTCTAAAGGCCTTGGTTTTTGATCTTCCAATCTCCACAGGAAGGCCTAAATATTTGCCATAAGGTAGAGAAGATTGAACTCCTGCCATTTGAGTGATTAGATCTCGAGCTTCATCTTTAGTATTTCTGCTGAACAGAATTGATGTTTTTTCCTTATTGAGTCTTTGACCACTTGCCAGCTCATAGGTGTCAAGAAGATGAGATAACCTAGCCCATTCCAATGGATTTGCTTTACAGAAAAGAAGACAGTCATCTGCAAAAAACAGATGGCTTATTCTCACCTAATTTCTACCCAATGGAATACCAGTAATAGCTTCAATCCCTTCAGCATTTTGGATCATTCTACTTAGAGATTCAGCACAAATAATAAAAAGGTAAGGAGACAAAGGGTCTCATTGCCTTATTCCCTGAGAAGGAGTAAAGGAGTTTTGAAAAATTCCATTTAAAAGAATAGAATAAGACACGGTAGAAACACATTTTAGAATAACATCAACTGGTTACTTCCTTTGGAATTCTAGTAGTGTACTTCCTTTGTCGCAACTGGTTGGCAATCTTGAGAGGAATGTTTTTTTGCGAGAATAATTACGTGAGCATTAATAAAATAATTTAAGTTAAATATTTATTAAATGTAAAAAAGAAATAAAAAATTAAATAAAAATATTATAAAATTAAAATATAGTTAGAATATAATTATATAAAAAAATGTTATTCTTCTTGCTGGTAGGTCCTGTTGGTTTTTTTTTTTAATTTAATGATTAAGTGTTTTTTAATAATATTGTAATTTTTTTAAATATTTAAATCTGTTAAAAAAATACATGTGAAAAAAAGTAAAGAAAAAAAAAAAAAAAGAATAAGCGAGAGCTTTCAATGGCTGCTCCCAGCGGTGGCGATAAAGCCACTCAATTTTTTAATAATATTTTTGTTTTGAAATTTAAAAAGTTGAGTTATTTTTATTTTTTGTTTTAAAGTTTGAGAATGTCATAATAGTTTGAAAAAATTGTAATAATTAGTTTAAAAATCTTTATGTTTAAGTAATATTTGAAAAAAATAAGATGACGTAAAATGAAAATTATTTCCAAACATCCCTAATAATCATATCAGATTTTACTTTGAACTTAATTTGATTTTATCTTTATCTCTAACATGTTAGAGATAAGTACGCATCGTAGGTGAAGAAAGACCGATAGGTGATCAAAGAGGCACTCGAGAGAAGATCACGTGGTACAAGGCGATCAAGAGTTGAAACTAAGTAAAACACATAGTTTGGGTTTATAGGATAATGCAGGGAATAACCATGGTTGGTAGGGAATCTTACTCGGGGTTTATGATATCGTGAAAGGTTCACGCCAACAGAATAAGTCCTGCATGCAGAGATACCCATGTTGGCAGCACACTATCATGTCCAGTATCTTATCCACGAGAAAGATTATACCAAGTGGGATGCCTTGAACCATATAAATACACCACCAAGTATGTACTGCAAGATTATTAGATTGATTAAGAGACTCTCGATTCTCTTTAACTTAACCATTGGAAGTAAGGGTGTAACCAATTTAATTCGGTCTAGTTTTGAAAAAATTTTGAAACTAAACCGGTATATACCGGTTTTGAAAATTTAAGGACTGATTTATTACTAAAATTGAAACTTTCAATTTTTTTCGTTTCGGTCTGGTCTGATCTGGTTTCCCGGTTTACCGTTTATACGTGTGACACTATATAAATTTAATATTATAATTTTTTCAATACTAAATTTAATTGTTAGAATTTAGTATTTATTATTAATAATTTTTTTTTATGGTAATTATTAATAATTACTAATTCATTAATGTTCAATTATATTATACTAGTACTATAAGTAGTGTCTAACTTATTAGTGAGATTAATAAACTTGAATGATAAGAATAAAATAGTCTAATTATACTAGTACTATAAGTAGTGTCTAATTTACATCAAATGTTATATTAATTTTACCTTATAAGATTAATATATTTGAATAATAAGATTAGAATTTCATGTTATATTAATTAGCAATTTAACTTATAATATATATATATATATTATATGATATAAAAAATTAAAAAAATATATATACATGTGTCTGGTTTTATTTAAACCAATTTTTCAAAATACAAAAAACCGGTACCACACTGGTTTAAGACCAGTTTTAATTCTTAAGAATCAGTACCGCACCAAATGACCAGTTACAAATCGAACTGAATCCACCGGTTCAACCAATTTTTTGATTTCTTTTCAGACCCCTAATTGGAGGCATCTCCTACTAAGATCACTTGAGGTTGTTTCTCTAACCACAGGTGGCCATTGGAAGCGTTGTAGTCACTGCTAGAATTTTCTTAACACTAATTAAAATTTTGAAATTAAATAAAATTTAGTACTGTTCAACCGACCTGAATACATTTAGGAATAAAATCGAAAAGTTACATCCATCAGAAAAAGAATAAGTACGAAACAATCAAGTTACATCCAAACCGTGTCTATCTCCTATTCTTACAAGAAATCCCTTCCTTCCTGATCAAATCAACCTAAATCGTCATGACCCACCTCCGATCCATATTCTCAAGTAGTGCACTAATATTGCTATCATCTCCTTCTCTCGGACCATGCCTTCGATCGGTCTCATGCATTGAGCTTTTGGCTCTCATATATTATGCCACTGCTTTTCATTCCTCTTTTGTCATTTCCTTTTCTATGCAAGGTGTACCAGGCAAAGCCCACCGGGCCTGCCTCCACATGATTCTCAAGTAGTGCACAATTATTGTTGTCATCTCCTTTTCCTGGACCATGTCTTTAGGTCTCATTGAGCTTTCAACTCTCATATGCTACAACTTTTCATTCATCTTTAGACCTTTTGCTTTTTTATGGTGTACCAAGTAAAGGCTACGGCCGGATGCACAAGAAAGAATGACTGGACTAGCGGATGTCACCAAAAGGTCAATTCCAGGATTCAAAGAGTAATTAAGCCCTAACGCTATTAAGAATAATCATCATCATCATCATAGTCTTCTCAAGTATATGAAATTTCTATCTTCTACAAAGTGTTTGGGTATGGATAATAATATGACATGAGTGCACCTTGGATTAGGATTTGGTGTAAACAATACCATCCAATAGATTGCGGTGAGGTACTCAGCATAACGCTTGTTTTTTTTTTTTTTTTTTTCTAATTGGGATGAATGTGCAGTATCAACATGTTTTTAGAGAAGGAAATTCAGTGGCATATTGGCTTGCGAGATTGGGTAGTAGTGGAAGTTCTGCAGAGTTTACACAACGAAATATTCCTGATGTGCTTAAAGGAATTTTGTGTATGGATTGGTGTGGTTTGCCTAATTTGAGAGTTGTTTTCGTCTGGTCAGTTTTTGTTGTTTTTTTAGTTAGGTTGGTCCTTTTTTTACATGCTTGGTTTTGGGTTTATGTAATCCCCCATAAGTGAGTGTTTATTAATAAAATTGGAGATGAGTCATTCTTAGACATGTGGCCCTAACTTTTTATGAAAAAAAAAATAGCACTTTTTTTTCATCAGAACATTAAGATACACCGAATCATTCTCGGCCACACTACAAGGAATTTTACCTCTTCTGACGTTTTTGCTATCGATGCAATTATAATCGATGGAAATATGCAGAAATTACAACGACATTCAAATCGCCGTTGAATTAACACGCGATTTTGGAATATGGGCGCCTTTGAACAGTGTTATGTCTTATTGCAGCGGATTTGATATTGTTGCAACGAATGTGAGCCGTTGCAAAAAAATCCATATATCCAACGTGTCGATTAACGTCGGTTATTGTGGTTATTGCGGCAATTTTAAAACAAACCGCAGTTAAAGATGCTAATATTTCCATTCGTGCCTCACACTTTTCCCCTTCATAATTCCCACCATTCAAGGTTACGGGAATCTCATTGATGTTCCCATCTCCATTTCCCATTCCCGAAAGGAGCACTACGTATATTGTTGCATTTTCGTGTTCTTCTTTGGGCATTTCCAGACCTGCTGTTCCCTCACAAGGCCACCACCATCGATCATCTCTCTCGCAGAAACCACAACAAATATTAAGGTAATTTGCAACCTTTAAGTTTCAGCTAGATGTTAGGGTTTCTGCAATTAGAGTTTCAAATATATTGAGGATTTATTTCTCCTACCCTACATCTAGTTGTGAATTACAATGATTCAAAATTATGTGATTTGGGACAGGCTTGGAAGAAGGCCTGTTGTTTGGGGATATGTATGAACCAACGTGTTCCTATCCATAGAATCTTGCCATCGATTTCCATCAAATCTTGAACGACAGCTATACTACTTGAGTTTGTGCAGACTTAAAGGTATTCCACTTCCCTTACTTAAACTAGTGAGGCAATCAGTTTGCCATTTTTTGTGCATATAGTTTCAGCATGTATTTTGTACTTGTATTCGTATATTTATGACTTGAAATTTCAAAGATTTAAAACCATAACATATAGGGCCAATCTTGGAAAGAAATTAAACCTTAGCCCAGAAATAGTTTCTAATCAAACTCACTTGTGGTATAGAAATGATGGCTGATCCAATATATCATTATTGGGTGTGTTGGTTTACTCTAACTATTTATAACTTCCATGGAGATTTTGAAACTGCATTAAGATTTAAGGCATGAGTTCTCTCTCTTGGTAGGTTATTGTGTTAAGTTACATACGTAATCAACTATATTTTATCATATCTCAAGAGTTGAAATTCTATTATAAATTTTATTATCTCCATGGTTTTGGGTAAATTATTTCCAGAATGTAACCCCAATTTGACCCACCAACACTTCTTGCACTAATTTGTGCAATTTAAGTCATGCTTGTACATTATTTCTTCCCACTTGGCAAATCCCATGAATGGGCAGCAAATCTACATGCCTATATCCCTCTACTTATTTTCAACTCTTGTTATAAGTATGTTTTTTTACAAGGGAAGCAGAACAGATTCAAGAGAATTACTATCATCAATGAATTACATGGGATTTCTAATCACTTCCACTTTAATGGCCTTTTATCAAGACTGAACAAAGCTCTTTTTCCAAAATTTTAGTAGTAGCCTCAGTTTAGGTAGGTGAAACAACTTCCGAAAAAAGCCCAAATTGCTAATTTCTATGCTTAGCCTCCTACATATTTAGTGAGGAAGCAATTGGCCGGAAAGGTCTTTATCTCTTTTTCTTTTTTCACGTTCTTCGTCGATTCCCAAGATGGACACAATTCAGCCACATCAGGCTAGTGGACTTTTTCCAATTAATTATGCATTTACAAAACTAGTATGAAGGCTAGAATTACTAAACACATACTACTTGCAGTACTTCAAGTGAAAAAAATTAAAATGACTTGAAGTTATGCACCTTAAATATTCATTCCCACCAGATTCCATTAATATGTTTTTGTCTTGGGATGGAGAATATACCAACCGATTTAGTTTACCATTCTTTAGTCTTTCCCCCTAAATAATTGCCCTTAAACCACCGGATATGCCTATAAAAGTCTTTTGCAATGGCTTCGAATATAAGCTATGTTTTCAAAGCAGACATCATGCATATAACATGTTGGAAGGTCATTGTATCCCAAAACATGAACATTCGCTACATGGTGATTTTCAACCTTCTTCTATATGATTTAATTCATAGTTGGCATGCCTAAGGAAATCCTGTAACAGATAACATCACAACCTCACCCAACAACCAGCTATATTCAATATCATATTTAATGTATAGTTTGATATGTACTTTTCCAAACTAATAGTTTTTGCACTATTCATATTAGTTTCCCAATTGCCCAGTTCATGGTATAGATGCTGATTTATGAATATTTATTGACGATAAGTAAAGAGCTTTCATTGTTCCCTTATTTGTTTGGGCCGTCTCAAAATCAGCGGCTTTTCAACTTTGATTTACTCATGCTTATAACCGCATTTCATAGATGACTTTAACTGCGTTGCCCTCGTTATGAAGAAGCACTAATTATGTCACTGTTTTGTGTGACTAGATGGACAAAAGTTAGATGTACCTGAATGATAGACTTATGTCAACAAAGTATGCTGAAGGGGTTGAACAATTCCTAACAGTAGCTCGCACAAATGCAACAAGCACTAACCGCACCCGTTGTCCTTGTCGTTCATGCTATAATAATATCTTCCTCCCTATACCTGAGGTGGAAACCCACTTGTACCTAAATGGGATTAATCCAAATTACAACACTTGGATATTTCATGGGGAAGACGAGATTCTGGATGTTAGTGATGACAATCAGTCCTCATCACCTACTGATGAAAATGAATATATTGATGACATGGAGCAGATGTTAGATGACATTAGGGAAGGCACGCTCATGGATACGTTAGACGATTTTGCCGAACCTAGAAGTCAGCCACCTATAGGCGAGTCAACCCCTTCATTTTCATTTGACAAACTATTAGATGATGCACGACGTCCACTTTACCAGGGGTGTAAACAGTTTTCAAAGCTCTCCTTCATTGTGAAGTTGCTTCATATTAAATCCATTGGTGGTTGGTCGATAAAGTCCTTTGATCTTCTCTTGAAGTTGTTGAGGTCTGCATTTCCAGATGCTCATTTCCCTCGTTCCTATGAAGAGTCACGGTCATTGGAGCGGGGTTTAGGATTCAAATACCACAAAATACATGCTTGTCCTAATGATTGCGTGTTATTTTGGAAGGAAAATGAAGATATGAATGAGTGTCCAAAATGCAAGGCCCCTCGGTGGTTGCCCAATACATATAGAAACCGTTTAATCCCTCAGAAGGTGTTGGGTCATTTTTCTTTGAAGCCGAGGTTGCAACGACTATATATGTCAACTAAGATTTCAGTCCATATGAGATGGCATAAAGAACAACGAGCTAGTGATGGTTCAACTATGAGGCATCCAGCTGATTCAGTCGTTTGGACTACTTTCGATAATGATCATAGTTGGTTTGCTGCAGATGCTCACAATGTTAGGCTTGGTTTAGCGAGTGATGGTTTCAATCCTTTCAACAACCTTGCAAAACCGTATAGTATCTGGCTCGTTATCCTTGTGTCGTATAACTTGCCTCCGTGGTTTTGCATGAAAGAACAATTTTTCATCACGTCTCTCATTATTCCTGGCCCAAAATCACCTAGTAATGAGATTGATGTATACTTGCAGCCCTTGGTAGATGAATTGAATGAGCTTTGGGAGAATGGGGTGCATACATATGATGCATACAAGAAGGAAACTTTTAGATTGCATGCAGCTTTACTGTGGACAATAAACAATTTTCCTGCATATGGAAACCTATTGGGCTGGTCAACTAAAGGGAAATTGGCTTGTCCTTCATGCAATGCTAATACAGATTCTATGTGGTTGACCTTTGGCCGTAAGCATTGCTACATGGGACATCGTCATTTTTTACCATCAAACCACGTATGGTGAAAGAAAAAATCTTGTTTCAACGGAAAGGATGATCACCGCATGCCGCCAGGGTTATTATTAGGACTGGATATTCTTCATCAACTCAGTCTTCTTAGGGATGTGGAATTTGGCAAAGGTCAGAAGAAGAGAAAGCGGACTGCTGAAGAATTAAATTGGACCAAGAGAAACATTTTCTACAACTTACCATATTGGTCCTCACTTCAACTTCGGCATAATCTTGATGTAATGCATATTGAAAAGAATATTTGTGACAACATACTCGGCACCCTAATGAACATTCCTGGAAAAAGTAAAGATAATATTAACTCTCGCCGTGACCTTGCAAATTTGGGTATACGAAAGGAACTTCATTTGATGCATCAAGGTGACCAGTGTGTAATGCCGCATGCATGTTTTACACTAAATGCCGATGAGAGGAAAATGTTTTGTGAGTGGTTGGCTGATGTGAAATTTCCAGATGGGTTCGCGGCAAATATTTCAAGATGTGTAAATGTTCGTGATTGCAAAATAGTAGGAATGAAAAGTCATGACTGTCACGTTTTCTTGCAGAGACTACTCCCTATTGCAGTCGGGGGGTGTTTTCGAGACGATGTTGCTTTGCCCTTGATAGAGCTTAGTCAGTTCTTCAAAGAGATTTGCGCATGAACTCTAAGTGTGGATTGTTTGTCAAGGCTTGAAAGTGACATCGTCCTCATTTTATGCAGGTTGGAGATGATTTTTCCTCCGTCATTTTTCGATATCATGGTCCACCTAGCTCTCCATTTGCCCCGTGAGGCGATGCTTGTCGGACCAGTTCAATATAGATGGATGTACCCATTTGAGCGGTTTCTCGGAAGATTCAAGCGGTATGTTAAGAATAAGGCTCGTCCAGAAGGATCAATAGCAGAAGCATACATTCATCGAGAATACTTGACATTTTGCTCGATGTATCTCGATGATATTGAGACGAGATTCAACAGACCAGACCACAATATTGATGCGGTTGAGGATGATAGGATAGATGGATTTAGCATTTTCACACAGAAGGTCCGTACCATGGGTGTGGCATCACCTATTCAATTAGATCCAATATTATTGACTTCAGCTTATTGGTACGTGCTTAACAACTGCACCGAGATTGCTGCCTATATAGAGTACGCATCTTTTATATGCTCTTAGTATTTTGTGGTATATATAAATTTCTGAATTTAGTTAGGACTTTAAGCCTGCTGCACATATTTTGTGGTTATTTTTGTCGAACAATTTTAAGAAGAAACGATGGTGACCATATTATGTGCAGTGAGCACTATCGAATATGTAAGGAAAAGAATCCAATCCATGCCGATGGAACGCATCGAGTAGAGTTCCCATCATGGTTCAAGAAACGTGTATGTAACCCCACTTACACTTGAATTATCAATTCGAACCATTCTTAGTATTTACCCAGAGTACTATAGTCCATGCATAATTGCATGCTTAATAATGGTGTAGGTGATGATTTTCTAGGTTCAAACTATGCGTGAAGATACCCCTACTGAAGTAGTCGATGATCTATATGCCTTAGCTTGTGGCCCTGAATCTTAGATTAGATCGTACGCTGCGTGCATCGTGAATGGTAAAAGGTTCCACACAAAGCATCGAGAACAACGTCGCCGCATTCAAAATTCTGGTATTTTTGTAACTGGTGATGAGCAAGGAAATAATTTGGAGTTCTATGGTGTTCTAAATGATGTTGTACAGTTACATTATATGGGATGGCGTCGAGTGTACTTGTTCCGATGTGACTGGTTCGACGTTGGCGATCGAAGACGAGGTGTTCGAGTGGATTCACATATGACTAGTGTCAATGTTGCAAGGACATGGTACAAAGATGAACCCTTTGTCTTGGCATGCCAAGCTGAACAATGTTTCTACGTCAAAGATAGAAGGGTTAAAGGTAGTTGGTATGTCGTACAAAAGTTCATGAATAGGAATGTATATGATATCCCACAAGTGCATTTAAACGAGGATCATGAAACGTCATCAAGTGACGGTGAGGCGTATCAAGATGAGGAATCTGAAAGTTCCCGAGGAAATGTTGACTTTGCTGATGTTGGAGTGGCAAGTCCACTCCATAGGCCTGATGTACAACCATTTGAGTTTGATGCATCAAGATTAGTTGGGTCATCTGGACAGCCACAAGTTGGAGATGATTTTATAGATGATGCAGAGGCTGAGTCGGGTTCAGACAGTGGTGTTGCTGATCATTCAAGTCCAGTTGAGGGGATGGATTCTGATGATGATTTCCTATCTAACTCAGACTAGTCATTTTTGAGTGGACACATAAATTGCATGAAGAAGCCATTTCTTCTCACTTAACTAGCACATGTATAGTTTCCCCCATTTCCTTTTTAAACTTCATTTTCTACACAAACATAGTCCTCTATCTTGGAGGGTTATATGATAATATGTATTAACATACACTAGTTTTACTCTTAATTTGACTATGATGAGCTCGTGCTTCTTGTATGTCCAGGTTCTAACATTGATTTGCAACCAATTTGTGCAGATTTATTAGTAACAGGTTGGTGGTATTATTTGGAAAAAGTTAAAGTTGACTATCACTTTCTGTAGTTGGATGGTAATCTAGTGTACCATGCAGTAGAATATTGTGGACATAGCGGCAAGCATTGCGGCATAATCGAGTGGGATTGACAAAGATATCCTTTTAACTATTTAGTTATTTAATTTGCAGTAGCTAACATTGGAACCAAATTTATAATGGAACTCTTTCTCTCTAACATAGACACACACTCATATTGTGTGTCTTGTATGACTACTAGGTCAAATTTGGTGTATTACCCAGGACTTCAAAATATTAGGTGTGCCATATATATATATATATATATATATATATTATATGTATATTATTGTTTATATAATATACATTTAATTTACCCAACAGTCTTGCCACCTATTCGGGTCCCTTGCATGATAATTTGTTGACTCTAGAGCATGTCTGGACAGCAAGTGTCAATTTCACTATGACTTATTTATCATGAGCACAAGTCCACTACCAGTCAGATGCACTTTGTTGAATGAAGAAAAAATTGACAAATTGTCTGCGTGTCATTGATATGAGATGACACCATTTATAAAGCAGCTGGGTACTGTCAAATAAGGATATGGGAAATAAATTACTCTATTAACATTTGAATGACTTGTAACAAGTCAAGCCAAATTCTTAATATGCACTTTGCTTAGATGGGCAATATATAGGTCATATACAATGCCAAAATAATGACGTCAATGGTAATAAAATTATTATATGAGGCATTTCTCTCTTTTGCCTATTCTAATAAGCTTGAGAGGTAAAGGTGGCATCTAACAATTACAAAAGCAGATGTATTTCATATGATACATTTTGGACGCTCATTTGGTCAAATTACTGCTATATTTAGTTTTCAAAGATGCACATTGAAGAGAAATATTTAATCATATTTGTGTTGATCATTGGAGGAGTGGCAAGCATAGAATGGTGAGGACACTGCTGCAAATGATATATTAGGGTTGACCCAACCAAAACATAAAAAAAAAAAAAAAAAAAAAAAAAAAAAAAAAAAAAAAAAAAACCTATGTGCATGTGTTAGCTTAGTCACTGCATGTCCTGGGAAGAATTTTAATAGTAAAACATCAATCTTATATAGTTAAATGCAAAAAAAAGTATGCACGAATATGGAATTGGGAAGCATCATTTGAAGACTAATTTTGGGCTCTCAATACATCTATGAAATGGGCGGTACACTTTGGCGCCTGGGAGGGAAAATTGGGGACTTGAGGGTAAATATAATTATGGAACTCATGCTTTAGCAAGGTTAAACTAGGAATTATTAACATAAAGATCTTTGATGTGACCGCTAGGATTGGATGTCATCTGATGGGTTGGTGAATTCTTGAGAGCAACGAAAGGTGAGATATGCCTCTAGTGAACTATATCTTGAGAGTGCTTTGTCTTCAGCAGCATAATTGCTCTTAACTTCCAGAGTATCCATTTAAGACTTCCAAATATTTCTTTGGGTCTATGCGATTTCTGTAGCTTGAGTTCCTCCCTATAATGGATGAGCTTTACAAATAGTTTGGTGCATGCATAACGTTTTTGCTGATCTTGTTACAGAATAGATTTTGCTCTTGGTTTTTTGTCCATTTCCAGGGGAGGAGCATTTTCCAGGTATGGGATTTTTCATAAAACCAGCTAAACAAACTCCATAAAGGTATAATTTTTACCTTCCCTTATGTATGCCTATAATAAATTTCTTTGTAATAATCTTGTGGAGTGCTTGTGGTTTAGCTCAGTTGTGCAGACAGCCATTAACAGTTTATAACCTTGGCTTGGATTTGATAGATTGGTTTATGAGTATTCGAGTAATATGGTTATATATGATTATCTGCTATATATATACATACATATATATATATATATATACACATATTGATAGCATAATGTTACCTGCACGTTGGTATTTCAAGGTAGTTTTGACTTTTGGACTAATGCTATTATGACAACGAGTCCTGCATCTAACATACATATATATATATATATACAATTTGGGTCTTTGCAGATTTTTTTTAATCTTCTTATACTTTGACAATGGATGAAGTAGACCTTGCCTGCACTCACTATACTATAACAATTAACAAATCTTTTGTAGTTCTAACTTTGACACAATTCCATGGTGACACTTTCGAAGTATTAATATTGGAAACTTAGAGTGGGGTACCTGTTTTTGACCTTCCCAAGTGGTGGCTTCACATACTGTACAACTAGCTATACTTTTTTAATTGTGGATATTTTATGTTCTAAGTTGGAGCTGGATTGAGGTGGAAAATTGGAGTACATCTGAAATGAATCTGTGTTGTATATATATGCACCGACTGCACATCATTGTGTTGAAATCCACATATGTAGCCCTTGTTGATTTAATGTACAACAACAAAGAAAATGGAAATAGTAGTGACTGGTGACACATATAACAGCTCTAAGAAATATAATTATTTTCTAGGTGATGAAAATGTGTCCAGCCTTGTGCCATAATAATATTTTTTCCACACTTATATAGAAAGATAGTATAAGATGGACAGCTAGAATTGACTACTATATATGTTTGGTTTTAGCATAGCATCAATGGCACCAACCGGACGAGGAAGAGGGTGCAGGCGAGGTGGAGGCTTAGTCAGACGACACACACCTTACCAATTCATAGGACGGCCATGCCCTCCTATACTAAGAAGATGGACCCCCGATGATGATGAAGGTGCGGGTAGTTCTGAAGACTCAACGTAGCCTCCAAGTCCAGATAGGCTGCCTTAACTTGCAAGTTCTAGACCAATATTGAGTGGGCCTAGGAGTGGAGGTAACAATGAAAATCTACATGGTATGCAACCTAATTCTTAGCCTCCTACAGTGACTTTAATTCAAACCAAGGAATATGATATGCATTGCTGCATAATATGATTGGCAATAATAAGGATGAGCAGCTGTGTTTACGTGTTCCTAATTAACTATGCATGAATGTGAATATAGAAGCTGCAGCAGAAGATGTTCCCGAGCTTGCAACAGTAAACATTGCAAGTAGAAGACCAATATTGAGTGGGAGCAGGAGTGGTGGCAACAATAGTAATTTAAATGGTATGCAACCTAATTCTTAGCCTCGTATGGTGAATTTAATTAAGATGAGGAATATGAATGCATCCAAGCATAATATGATTGGCATACACATATAGCCACCTCTTTAGTTACATGTTGCTAATAAAAGATGCATGAATGTGTATATAGAAGCTGCAGCAGAAGATGTTCCTGAGCCTGCAACAGTAAACATTGCAAGTAGAAGACCAATATTGAGTGGGCCAAGGAGTGGAGGCAACAACGATAATCTAAATGGTATGCGGCCCTAATTCACCAGCCTTGTACTGTGGTAATATAATTCAGATGGGGAATATGATATGCATCCAACCATAATATGATCTTGATAAATTTAATTGCCACCTCTTTAGTTATGTGTTCCTTATAAAGGGTATTTTGGATTGTGTATCTAGAACCTACAGCAGAAGATGTTCCTGAGCCTACAACAGAAAACATTGCACGACCAAGACATGGTCGTGGGCCAGCAAAATGTATTGAGTTTGATAAGCAACGAAAGCATAGAAAAATACCATTGAAAATCAATGATGGGAAAACCGCACCTTGCTGCGAAAATGCAACGATGTTTACAACACGGGTCACATGGATCTTAAAACATCATGTCGACATGAGTTACCCGCGATGGACGGATGAACCTATGGTTGAGAAGGAAGAGCTAATGGATCGTGTCAGGGTAAGTCAAGAATAGGACATGCACATTATAAGGAAATTGTTGTTGGATATTAAACTATATATGTTCAAACTAATAACTTGACACTTTTAGGCTGACTTCATATTGGACTGGGAAAAGGACAATCATTGCAAGACATTCTGGAAACAGTTACGAAGGCGATTCAATGCTTTCCATCATGAGGTTCACAAGAAATATTTGTCATATGATAGCCATGAAGAAGCCTTAGCTAGTGCGCCTGGTATGGTTGGGCCACTTGTTTGGGCAAAGTTATGTGGTAGATGGGGAAGTGAGGCATTTAAGGTATGCCTAGTATTTATAGCATTCTGCACTAATTTAATAGTCACTAATAAGTATGATGAAGGTGTTGTCGGAAGCACAGCCTTCTCCATTGAGACACCTCACATAAAGAGATTTGGTTTATTGGATTTTATGCAAGTAGAAATCCTATAACACTTAGTGGACAATGATTAATATCACAAACTTACATTGGGAATTCACTGACAGTAATATGAGTCAATGCCTTGATATGGTTGGAACTAATTAAAGTTTAATTTTGTTATGTTGTTAGACAATCTACCTATGTGGCACTGTCATAGTAGCTCCATCTATGAAATAGGCTGTGTATTAAAAATGTCATTCTTTGAAGGATTCTGGGTGAGGAGGGGCTGATAAGACACAGGTAGATCAGCTATAAGACTGGATGAAATCATAAAGTATGCTATGATATTAAAACCAATAGGATAGCATAGTTTAGAATTCAAATATACTTAATTATGTTTTTTGGTCGATTTTATTTCAGTTGTAATTTTCCATTATAACAACTCGAGTTTTGATTGAAGGTTAACGAGATATTGTTGGTGTATTTGTAGAAAATGTCCAAGCAAAACAAAGAGAATCGTAGCAAGCTGAAAATTAATCACACTGCTGGGAGGAAGTCATCTGTTCGCGTATTAGAGGAGAAGGTTAGGTTTACTTACCTACTCTATTCTAATTCCCAATCCACTTGTTTGAAATGCTGAAGGAGTACCAAAAAATATACGTTTGATAACTAATATAGCATGCGGAAAAGAATTGAGTTTGATAGAAGATACACACATTGAAATAACTGAAAAATGCTCAGTTTCTGATAATGCATCGCATGAACAGCATGCATTGCATTATTGCACATAGTAGAAGGTGGGTACAACCATTAATATATTAGTCTACATATTTGACAGCGTTCGACCACCCCCAACCTGGTAGAGTTTTACAAGGAAGTCCGTTGGTCTAGAAAGAACAACGCATTTGTGACAGAGACGACGGGCGAGCTTTATGTGAGAATTGTATTTAAAACAGTCCAGTTATAGGTTACAATTCAATAATGGGCAATCATTGTTCTGTTTGTTAAAGAGTAGACTAATAGGATGTTCACTAATCTGTGCAGACACAAATGGCTGAGAAAATGCATGATATGGAACCTGAGCAACGTAGTGAAGAGGCAGCAGCTTCTGTATTTAGGGATGTCCTGGGACATAGACCCAGATATGCTAGGGGGCTAGGTGAGATGATAATACTGAACTCTACAAAAAAAATAGATCTTGAACGGGAGAAACGTCATGCTGAAGAAGTGGACAGACACAAAAAAGAGGCCGAGTATTACAAGAGTGATTTTGAGGAATTGAAGGGAAGCATTTGACTTCTGATGGAGAGGCAGACTGAGTTTGACAAGACATTGGGTAGTTTAGTGAACACAATTAGGTCACAAGATGAGTCTCATAGAGAGACTCATGGTGACTATCATTGGTACTGATGTGAATGAATGCTTTTTTGTGGTGGTTTTTTGTGTAAATGGTGGTAGGTGGTTTTTTTGGAGTTGCAGGGTAATAATTTTGGGTGGTGAGCAGGATATCTATAGGCAGTGCATTAAGTAGTTATGATATATAAGTAAATATTTTGTGATCAATATAGTCTGGAGGACTTGTAAGCAACTAAGAAGCCACTATGATGGGAACTTGGTTGGAGTTGTAATTCTGCACATGGACTAGGTGCAACATACATATAGGTATGAAATCATGACTTTTGGACTTTAGGGCCTAATTCCATCGATTATTAATACTAGTAAAACATTGCATACTAACACATATATCCTCTTTATTTGACAGGCAATGGTGATGCAAGGTTACTAGTAGTATTTAACACCTATATTTGAGAAAATGGTGCAGTATAACTTTGCCCAAAAAAAGGCTGCAGCTTGGGCAGTGGTTTAGCACAAGGTTCGAATATATAAACTCAGTCACTTTTTAGATTTCAATATGAATGTATGTTTTTGAAAGGTCACTTTATCTGGACAATTCCTGAATTTCCTTTTAAACCTTCACATACATATTTGTGCTTTTTGGTCTATATATGACATTTTAACCTTTGATTCTTCACAGGGAAGCCAGCCAAATTCACCAAATATTTTATTTATATCTACTGAAGATTAGTCTTAAGTGGGTTATAAATTTCTATATAATTGCTACTGCCTAATACCAATAAAGATTTATTAATCCTTCCTGCAATTATTTAGGTATATCCTAGCAGATTGCATATATATATATATATATGCATCTTTTTTTTATTCACAATATAAGTAACTGGTTTATTGCACTAACTTTACCAACTCAATATTAATGGGTGTATGTTTTGACAACAAGATACTATGTTGGTACTGCCTTGGTTGATGCAACAGTGGGCTATTAAACATGTTTTTTGGGTATTTTGTGGATAGAAGGTCCTTAAGGTGTTGATCTTGGATGAATGTTAAAGAGGGCTTTGTTACTACAGAAATACAATTACTATGTTGGGGTACAACTCACACTTGACAAGGAATGGTAGATGACAAATTATGAAGATATGGACTCTGCTTAGAGAATGAAGTTCTCGTTGCCTGTCTCACCCAGACCTGCCAGGCCATTAATATTGATGCCTAATAGTAGATTCTTCAAGTTGAATTCAGTAGTTTATGCTTGACTTCTTTGTATTTTGGAAGTATCTAATTTCCTAGAATTAAGTTTGTAAATGCTAGTTGTTGGATTTGGGATGTAATGGTTACAAATCCTTGATCAGTTTTAACTTAAACTGATCAATGATTTTTAACAAATGTGTGGGGATGGACAAGAAATAGCAAATGTTGTTGATTTGTTTCAAAACACTACTGCTTCTTACTTGAAATTCTGTTATAGGAATATATATGCAAGTTTGTGATATGGCATTGAATTAAAGGTCGGAACTGCACATGCAGTATTATGTAATATTCCAAAGCTAATGCAATTTAGCTACATATATTTTCATATAATGATGGGTACTGTGTACACCAAGATTTCCAGGGATGTTTAGCTCAATCATAAATGATCGTCATTTGCAGCAGTTAGGAGGCTGTTGCAAATGTATCCATTGGTTTTTGTAGCTGTTACTGGTCCATGATAATAGACGCAAATAGTCTTATATGATGATAAAAGCGTTGCAAAATACTTTCTTTCACAGCGAGTTATTAAACTGCTGCAAATGATAAACAAGTTGACATCGTCAATATTTATTTTATGCAGCGTACATTATCGACGGAAGAGTGTAAAATTACCAGCATTTCAAATACATCGTTGCACTATTATTGCAGCGCTATAATAGGCTTTAGCAGCGTCTACAAACTGTCGGCATATACTAATGCCGTCATTTTATATCACCATTTGTAATAGCTATTTCCAACGTATATTAATATTATTTCCAGCAGATGACAAAGCGCTGCTAAACATATTATACACAGCGAATACTGAAAATCGATGAAAATATTTTGTTCCCTCCGTTTTTTGGCAACCATTGTGCAACGAGTTCTGAAACATTGAGGAATCTTTATTGCGGCGATTATTTGACTTACTACGACAATTATTTAGCGCCGGAAAAGATCAAATTCCTTGTAGTGCCAGCCTCAAATACTTCTTCAGAATTTGATATTTAGTTTAATTGTTCCTTCAGTCTCTCATCTCCAGCGCTACACAATTAATTAAAATCCTTATTTTCATAGTTCAGACCGAAACAACTCACTAAATGTTCAAAACAGCAATTTGAACCCATTGTTGCCATCACGTTCGGGTACAACAAGTTTCTCTTATTTTAATTTAATCTGATCTCCAAATTAAAAAATGAAAAGCTCTTGATTTTCACCTTCTGAATTTATTTATACTTTTTAACGTTTTACATCTACTTACACTTTTACTTACAAGACTTATTTTGTTAGTATTCTTTTGAAATTCAAATTTTGAATTTCAAATTTCATGTTTTTCAGTATATTAATATCTGATATGTGGAGAAATAAGTTTTTAATTGGCAAGTATTTCTAAATTATATTTAACATTTTCCATCTAGTAATTAGGTTTCAAATTAATTTGAATTTTTTTTCCCAGTTGTTTTGTATTTATAAAGAAATTCAATAATATTGACCAACAGCTAAGTGTGTTTTGTTAATTTTGATGGCTTTTAAATACTTTGTCAGAGCAAGCAGCAGGAGAAATTAATGTTGAATTAGAAGAGTAGAGAGGAACAACGTTCTTAGCGTTGAATAATGAAGCGACAGATTTCATTAGAAGAATCTCATCTTAGAAAGAGTTTGCTTTTAATTCGAGAGAAACTTGCATTTTGTGAGGAACCGGAAATGATCGGTGTTGATCCAATGGTAAGCAACTTTCGGAACTTCATAAAAAGAAAGTATGAATAAAATATTATAGATTAAGAGCAATATAACTAAATATGTGCAAGCCTATTATTTGTAATAAACATATATAAGATACATATGAAAGGTCTCATTTCTATGAAGTGGGCCGATTTACAAATCTTAGACATGTAGAAATCATTTTCCATAAATTAAAGGGAATATATATTAATAAACAAAGCATTCAAATAAAGGGTGATACTACACCTACAAGGTGAGAATCCTCACTGAACAGCCAAAAATGATTTTTTTTTTCCTTTACTTTTTTCAAATATTTTTTTAAAAATGTTTCTATTCATCATCCCTACACACCATTTTTTTTTTAAATTATTTTTAGTTTTATTCTTTTAAAATTTATTAAATTATCCTACTTATCATTTATATATGATATACCATACATTTGGTAAGATTAAAAAAAAAGTATAGTATGTGTGATGATAAATAGATTTTTTTTTTCTAAACATTTAAAAAAAAATTACAAACTCATTAAAATAATACATATCATTAGTACGATACAGGATGATTAGTGTTTTCCCCCAAACAAATCGGTACAAAAAATCGGTGACATTACTCCGTGGAGTATTATTTTCTCCAAATAAATTCATATTATTAGACTAGTAAAAGGATGATTTCAACTTTCTAGAATATTAGTTTATATATATATTTAGCACACCAGGCCAGTGTTCGATTTTGATCAGTTGTAAAAGTTGACAAAACAGGATAATTAGTACAATCCTTGAAAGAGAAAAAGTCAAGGCCGGTCGGGTGTAATACCAAATTTAACACTGACCAATAATAGCGTAGCACGTATGAGAGGCAATTATCTTACAATGTGACCCACCTCACGGAATAAGAAAATTTCTTTCTCCTCTATCCTCTTGAATACCTCAATCTCTCCCATTTCCTTTCAATCTCCTCTGTCCTCCCGAATACCCCTCATTACCTTTCCCTCTCCTATGTCTCCTCCCGAATGACTCACGGAATAATGCCGGCTGAACATATTTCCCAATTTTGAAATCATAAAGACCAGAACACATGGCCCAAACGTGTATTCATCGAATCATCAGGCCAAATGTTGCGACTTTTCAAAAGGGAAAACAGATGGAGAGACTTGGTTGTGTGTTTGGAGAAAGATGTGAATTTTCAAAAGGGAAAACAAGGGACTCGTAAACGGAGACGAAGTGGCTATTTGGGCGAAAATTGTCACTTGGGATGAGTGTTGCATTGGGCAGGTTGCATGGCTACTCAACATTATTGGCATTCTCTGTTCTCTACTCAGCATTATTGGCATTCTTCTTCCCCTACGTGGGATATGATGTATGGAAATTGGAAGCCCTCAAAATCTTCTTTATCAATACTAATTAGTCTATGAGAACATTCATCAAACACGTTCCCTGCTTGCTCTTATTGCATAACAATTGGTTTGCTACTAATGGCTGAAATAATTTAGTCCAATTGATTTTTAATAATCTTATCATGTATGAAGAAAGGATATTTGCAATGCTATACATACAGCCTATCCTAAAAATCCAAATAACTGGAGTAATCATGCATGAATGATGGTTTAGTTCTCATTTTGATGCAAGTTAACCAGATCTAACCACAGATCATCAGCAAATCCAGCCAACCAAAACTTACAAGTTAAAAACCAAAATCTATGGATACAAAATATCAAGTTATGCTGATTAGCTAGAGTAGTCATGCTGAATGTTCTAATTCCGTGGATAGAAAATATCAAGTTATATTTTTCCATATTGATAAATTGAATATGGAGATGTCCCAGTGCTACTGATCTTGTGATATATAAAAATTCCACAATGCTCCAAAATCTTGATTTTCTGACATAGTTGAGTCTTGCACATTGTTGCAAACATAAAAAAATAAATAAATTATCACACGATTATTAAAAAAAAAAAACAAAGACTCCGGCTCTAAATAAAAAAGTATATCTATATAAAATAGATAAGATAAGTATAGTATTCAAACATGTCAAATGTAATTGACATAGTGGTTGATAGGGCTGAGCAGAAATCCGAAAATCCGACTCCGGCTCTGACTCCGCTCTGACTTCGACGAATCGGAGTTAGAGTTTTTTTTCCCCTGAAAGTCGGAGTCAGAGGTGGAGGTGTCCCGACTCCGACTCCGACTCCGACACACCGACTCCGACTTCGATATTGTGCATATTTTATAAAAATATGTGTTATCAATATATTAACATCTAAAAAATAATAATGTATAAACATTATAATGAATAATATAAGTTAATATAGTTAGTATAAGTTAATTTACATTACTAATTTACTATAAGTTACTATAAGTTAATAGTTATTAGTTACACTATAAGTTACTAATTACTATACTTTATATAGTTAATTTACATTACTAATTTATTATAAGTTACTATAAGTTAATATAGTTATTAGTTACACTATAAGTTACTAATTACTATACCTTATATAGTTAATTTACATTACTAATTTACTATAAGTTATTATAAGTTAATATAGTTACTATATAAGTTACCATACCTAGTGCCTTAATTTACATTACTAATTTACTATAAGTTACTATACCTTATATAGTTAATTTACATTACTAATTTACTATAAGTTACTATATAAGTTATTATAGCTTATTTTATATTTTACATTACTAGTTTACTATAAGTCAATATATAATATATAGTTATATATATACTATATGTGACGCCCCCAAATCCCCATGCACGGACACGGGAAAATCGACACGTCCGGATGATGACATCACGGGTCATCGTCCTATCGACGAGTGTCAAGTGTGTGTAAAAGTAATAAATGTGCAAAAAGAAACACCCAGCGGATAACGAAAGTCATGACTAAGTACCAGAATTTTTCTTATTTAATACAAAGCTGTTCAACACATACATAAATAAATATTACAAAACACAAACATAATTTTAAACTAAAAACAAGACATAAACTTTAGCACCCCGGCGGAGCCGCATCTTCGGGCTCAGCCTCCTCATCCTCATCCTCATCCTCAATTTCTGCACCAAAATCTACGATACCAAAAATGGTGCTGCAGGTAAGTAAACTCCAAACACCACTAGATAAAAACATATAAAACTCAAACAATATGCATGAAATAAAAACCAATGCACATGCGCCATAAAACATAATTTTTTCTACGCACGGCAAAAACCCATTTAGCCCACAAAAACATATCCTTAAAACCAAGCCTATCCATTATCCCAGATAATGGCCCAAACCACAATTTTCCCAGAAAATGGATCAGAAGCCTCAGTACATCCTCGCCATTATCCCAGATAATGGTCCAAACTACCATTTTTCTAGAAAATGGATCAGAAGCCTCGAAAACCAAACCTCGTCATTTTCCCAGAAAATGGCCCACATCCGAAAACCATAAAAACAATCCGGTTATGCATGCACCATGATCTCCCCTAGGGATCATCCACACACCCTGGCTCTGTGCCACACCGCAGGTAACGACTACGCATGTGACACCTAAACGAGTGATGCCCAGACTCGCGCCCTGCACGTATCTGGCCAGGCCATCCTCTAGTCCCTGCCACTCTAGGGACCACGGAGTCGACACGACAGCATTACTTTATCGTGCGATCCGGTCGTCGCCCTGCGACAACCCAGGGGATGTCACTCAGTATTATCCGCTCCCGAGTGACCAGAGGAGCTCCACCGAGATAATAACCCATCCCGGCTTGGGCTCGTGAGACACACGCACCCAAAAACCATTTATGCCAATAAAACGGGATTTTCTCGATTTAAACAAAAAGCACATAAACACAATATACAACTCACGCCTCATGGCTCAAATAATCAAGCAATCACAAACAAGAAAAACCAAGCACTCCGTCCTCAATCCATCCGACCCCCGAACTCCTCGGACTCAGTCCGGAATCAGCCAACCAACAACAATTAATTTATTGAATGAGCAAAATATATTTAAATCTAAAAGTAGGGTTTGGAAAATACTTACAGCGCTATATGGTATTTTTAGAAAACACGCGGCGTTGCAAACAGCTGAAGGAAAGCAACGTAACAGTGAAATTTCACTGTGGCCGTAGGTTGTAAAATACCCACTTTTGAACGGGGACAAACCAAGGCTCGGGATTGATAGGGAAGGGTCTAAGGATGTTTATGAAACTAGTGGAAGTGGAGTTTGGCCGTGGGTGGCGGCGGAAAAGGCGAAGGAAGGGCAGAAATGCCCAAAACGGAAACTAGCTCGTGGGAGCTGTTTCGGTGGCTGTTAGAGGCCGGAAATGGGTGGGTTAGGACGGCAAGGAGTTGGTGATGAAGTGGTGAAGAGGTGGTAGTCGGAGTTGGAGCAACAGCGGCAGATCGGAGCAAAAATCTGTGAGGCTTGCTGGGCTTTTTCCGGCCAAACGGCAGCTCCGTTGGCGGTGAAAATTGGTGGGGTGGTTCATCGGAGGGGGGGAAATATTTTGGTGTGGGTGGTGTGCCACACGGTGGCCGGCGGCGGTGGGTCTGGGCTGATGAAGCTTCCAACCATGAGGGAGAGGAGAGAGAGAGAGACGAACGGGGGGGGTTACGCGCGGGAAGGGGAGGGAAGAGGAAGAAGGAAAAAAGAAAAAGAAAAAAAGAAAGAAGAAAGAAAAGAGAAAAAGGAAAAAGGGAAAAGAAAAGATGGAGGGAAGAAATGAGGTCCAATCCTCACTCCGAAAAACAAACCAGATCTGCCGAAAACGAGATTAAAAATCGTAAAACGACTAATTAAATTAAACACCGCATCAAATAAATAAAAACCAATTAAAATACATTAATTTAAAATAAATAAACTAATATATTAATTAAATTAAAAACAACCCTTCAGTGAAAATACACGTAAAAGCGAGTCATCACACTATATATATTAAGGGCTTATATAATATATATAGTTACTACAATATGTATTTTTTATGCATTAATCATATATATTTATATGTTTTTATATAACTATAAGTTACCATACCTAGTGCCTTAATTTACATTACTAATTTACTATAAGTTACTATACCTTATATAGTTAATTTACATTACTAATTTACTATAAGTTACTATATAAGTTATTATAAGTTACTATACAAGTTATTATAGCTTATTTTATATTTTACATTACTAGTTTACTATAAGTCAATATATAATATATAGTTACTATAATATGTATTTTTTATGCATTAATCATATATATTTATATGTTTTATATAACTATACCTTATATAGTTAATTGGCATTACTAATTTACTATAAGTTACTATATAATAATATAGTTACTATATAAGTTACTATACCTTATTTAGTTAATTTACATTACTAATTTACTATAAGTTACTATATAAGTTACTATAGCTAATTTAATATAAGTTAATATAGACTATATAGTTACTATATAAGTTACTATAGCTTGTTTTATATTTTACAATTTACATTATTAGTTTACTATAAGTTAATATATAATACATAGTTATATTATATATAATTATATTAAGGGCTTATATAATATATAGTATATATAGTAACTTATATAGTATATATAATATATATAGTTATACTTATATAATATAATATATATAGTTATATATTAACTTACTAATTAACTATACTTATATAATATATATAGTTATACTTATATACTATAATATATATAGTTATATATTAACTTACTAATTAACTATACTTATATAATATATATATAGTTATACTTATATAATATATAGTTATATTATATATAATAGTATAGTTAATTATTAAAACAAAATTAATATTTGATTTAGAGTTTAAAAAAAAGGGGGGGCTGAATATACCAAAACAGAGCCCAAACGGCATCGTTGGGCTCTATTTTGGTTGCCAAAACAGAGTAATTTTAGTAAAACGACGCTGTTTGGGAGGTAAACGGCGCCATTTACTTTGAAGAGTGAAGTTTGGCAGTTTATTCCCCCCCCCCCCCGGGCGAATCCCTGACACTGAAGTCTGGTCGTTTCGATAAGGACCTAGGGTTTATATTCTGAGAGAAAAAGGGCTTTTTGGATGGGAAGATTCTTGCATTTATCATGGCGACCATCCTTTCAAGAACCCTGAATTGTCTCCTCTACGTTAATCAAAATCTCAACCAATGGAGATCATCGATGCATTCTCCACCAGTTTCCGAGACGACTTCGCATCGAGCTCTTCCTCTTCTTCAATCGGTTTGTAATGAAGTTGAAATATTTTATTTTTCCTCGTTGGAATTGAAAGTCGTAGGTTTTTAATCTCTCGTTTCTTCTACATGCTTTTCCTGTTGTTTCTCATAGCTAAACACAATCCGTTAGACTCAATCTTCTATGTTCTGTTCTTTCATTTTCAAGTTTATTTGGCATTTTTAACCGAGATTGGATTTTTTAGGTTGTACTCGGCAGTCCCCGTCGGTCGTCGCCCCAAGTCCCCACTCTGTCATAGATCTGGGTCATCGCACGGTGCCCACTGCCCTCCCACGGTCTCACCGACTCCGTCCTGACTCCGCTTCGATAAATCGGAGTCGGAGCCAGAACCGAAGCGGAGCATATAGCTTTCGGAGCCGGAGTCGGAATCGAAGTCGGAGGACCCAGATACCGACTCTGGTTGCGTCGGTGCTCAGCCCTAGTGGCTGAGTCTGGAGATAATGTAGTTGAGTTTAGTTCTCCTATATTCCTGAAAGAAAAAAAATAAAATATATCTTTAATCAAGTTAAAAGCTCGTACAAGAAAAATTCTTGCATAAATATTAACATAATGGAATCATTGGATGGATCTATGTGATGGATATTTACTTCTTATATGCCATTTTTCTTTACAAATATTGTAGTGCCGCTTCTTCGTTGGTCCATTGGCTATTATTAGATAATTCTCGCTTATAACAAACTATTAGATAGTCCCAAAGTACATACATATGATACTCCTAAACTATGATAAGATGTCATTTCATTAAAAATTATTACTTACACTAATAATTTATTTTAGATAAATGATATACTTACAATTTGTTACAATGATTTTATAATTATTGCTCAATCAACCACTCCATAAAAATAAATTTCAATATTACAAAATTACTTCGGAAGACAATGATCGCTCTTGCAGAAATGATGATCTGGCACCCAAATATATATGCCTTAGTACGTAGTTTCTTCTTATCGCTGCCTCAGAAGAAGACAATGACATGATCTTCTTGGGTCTACTCATTTCTTTTTCCTGAATAAAGCAGCCGGCGTGAGATTCCAAATGCATTGGGAACATAAATCATTCAAATCATATTCAGGCGTGCTGTAGCCTAGTCTGTAACACTGAAAAAGGACGGTGCTAGAGCAACCGCCGCCGGCTTCCACCACTAAGCAAATTTTTTTTTTATTATTTTAATTTTTTTATAAAATTATTTTTTAATATTTTTTAATATTTTAAAAAATATAAAAATTTTATAAAAATATTAAATAATTTTTTTCTTAAAAAAAAAAAAAAAAAAAAACCAGCAGTAAAGCATTTTCCTTAAAAAGAGTATTCGGAATCATAAGCATTACCTGCCAATGGGAATTTTCAGTGCAGTTCCTTTGTCGCATTTGTAGGCAATCTTGTGAGGAATGATGCGGAGAAGAATTTTGTGGCGAATAATAAAATAATTTAAATATTTATTAAATTTTAGAAAAAAGAGATTAAAATGTAAAAAAATTATTATAAAATTAAAATATTATTATAATATAAATTTTGAAGTAAATGCTACTCTTCTTGCGGATAACTATTGCTTTTTTTACTTAAAGATTAAGTATTTTTTAATAATGTTGTAATTTTTTTAAATATTTACATGTGTTAAAAAAGACCTATGAAAGAAAAGCAAAAAAAAAAAAAAAAAAAAAAAAATACACACATACACACACAAAATGAACAAGCGGGTGCTCCCAGAGGTGGTCGCAGAGCCACCCAAATTTTTAATATTATTTTTATTTTAAAATTTAAGAATGTTTAATTATTATTTTTTTTCAAAATTTAAAAAAGTTATAATAGTTTAAAAAAATTGTAATAATTAGTTTAAAAGTCTTTGTATTTAAGTAATATTTGGAAAAAAACGAGATGAGATAGGATGAAAATTATTTCCAAACATCCCTTAATGTTGGATAGAAAATGAAATAAATCAGCCTATTTTCAAGAAGAAAATGGATAAACATACATCACTTTTCATAATATTTTACATAATTATATTTAAAAATGAGGGGTTTTTTTTTAATAAAATATCTTATAAAATTAACACCACTTTATAAAAATACCTCCATTTTAAAACATGTGTTGTGAAATGTGTTGTATAGGTATCATTACTCTTTCAAGAATAAAAGGAATAGATAAGCTAAGAAAGATCAAATAAGACTAAATCTTTAACATATAAAAATGTGAAAATAACTTAAAGTAAGTAGGACTTAGTTGTTAAGGAAACTATGACTTGATTCAAGGCTTCATATCTTCTAGCTTAATTCTAGGAATTATATTGTACAAATTGATAATTGATTCTAGTTTCCTATTTTGTAATTAACCGTTATGCACATATTGAATATATATAGAAGTATACTCACCACGATTGAGGTGTGGTGGTTTTTGATCAAACCTTCATATGGTATCACGAGCCTCTCGGATTCTCATCCTCTGATTTTTCCCATGGCTGCCGAATCCAACCCCACCCTTCTTCCCTTCAACACCATGATTCACATGGTTACTATCAAGCTTTCTTCCTCAAATTACCTCCTGTGGAAGAGCCAATTACTCCCTCTCCTTGAAAGTCAAGATTTGTTAGGCCATGTGGATGGCACTCTCGACCCTCCTCCACCGTTTGATCCCCCAACTTCTCAGACACCCAACCTCAAACACCTGGCGTGGAAGCAAACTGACCAACGCCTCTTGAGCCTCCTGCTCTCCTCCCTCACCGAAGAAGCTATGGCTGAGGTTGTGGGACTTTCTACCTCACGTGCCGCTTGGCTTGCACTGGAAAATTCCTTCAGCCATCGCTCCAAAGCAAGAGAACTTCGTCTCAAAGACGATTTATAGTTGATGAAACGCGGCACCCGTACGGTTTCTGAGTATGCCCGGACCTTCAAATCTCTTTGTGATCAGCTGCATGCCATCGGACGGCCGGTTGATGGCACTGATAAATCCCACTGGTTTCTCCGGGGTCTTGGGTCCGATTTCACTAGCTTTTCCACCGCTCAAATGGCCCAAACACCCCTGCCCTGTTTTGCCGATCTTGTCTCCAAAGCTGAGAGTTTTGAACTCTTCCAAAAGTCCCTTGAACAATCGGCTCCTCCTTCCTCTGCTGCCTTCGCCGCCACCATCCATGGTGGCCACAATCGGCCAAACCAAAGAAATTCCTCATCCCGTCCGCAACAGAGCACTCGGACTGGATCTGGAAATTTTTCCTCCCATCGTGGTAACGGGCAGCCGAATCAACGCCATCGCTCCGGTCAGCCACGCAGTCCACCACGGTGTCAAATCTGCCGGCAGGAGGGCCACTATGCCGACCGGTGCCATCAACGTTATGCTCGGGATGACACTGCACGGGGTGAGACTGCAGCTCACCTTGCCGAGGCCTTCAATGCCTCTTGTGGGCTTAATGGGCCCGAACCAAGTGACTGGTACTTGGATACTGGGGCTTCGGCCCACATGACCTCAGACTCCTCCATTTTGGCCCAGTCAAGTAACTACACGGGTAAGGATTGTGTAATTGTAGGGAATGGTGCTTCCCTTCCCATTACTCATACCGGTACCATCTCTCCTCTTCCCAACCTTCATTTATTGGATGTTTTAGTTGTTCCTCGTCTCACTAAAAATCTCCTTTCAATTAGTAAATTAACATCTGATTTTCCTCTCTCTGTTATATTTACTAATAATTCCTTCTCTGTCCAGAATCGTCACACGGGAAGGGTGGTGGCAACCGGTAAACGTGATGGTGGCTTATATGTGCTGGAGCGTGGCAACTCTGCTTTTATTTCTGTTCTTAAAAATAAAGCCCTTCATGCATCTTATGATTTATGGCATGCTCGTCTTGGTCATGTAAACCATTCCGTTATTTCTATTTTGAATAAAAAAGGTCAACTTCACCTTACATCTTTATTGCCTTCCCCAAAATTGTGCGATACATGCCAACTTGCCAAAAATCATCGCTTACCATATACTCGGAATGAACGTAGGTCCTCTCATGTCTTGGATCTTATTCATTGCGACATTTGGGGCCCTTCTCCCGTCAAATCAAATTTGGGCTTTATTTATTATGTTATCTTCATTGATGATCATTCTCGTTTCACTTGGCTTTATCCCTTAAAATTAAAATCTGATTTTTATGATATTTTTCTTCAATTCCAAAAATTCGTTGAAAATCAACATTCCACCCGCATCAAAATTTTTCAGAGTGATGGTGGTGCTGAATTTACTAGCAATCGCTTTACTACGCATCTTCACACCTTTGGCATTCACCATCAACTCTCATGCCCTTATACACCCGCTCAAAATGGTCGTGCTGAACGGAAACATCGTCATGTAACTGAGACTGGTCTAGCCCTCCTTTTTCACTCTCATCTTTCTACTCGCTTCTGGGTTGACGCCTTCAGCACTGCAGCCTACATTATCAACCGCTTGCCCGCCTCGCTTCTTGACGGTAAGTCTCCCTTTGAGCTTCTCTATGGTTCTCCACCTAATTATGAGAATTTTCATCCTTTTGGTTGTCGTGTTTACCCTTGTTTACGTGATTATATGCCTAACAAATTTTCTCCTCGTAGCATCCCTTGCATTTTTTTGGGTTATAGCTCTTCATATAAGGGATTTCGCTGTCTTGACACCTCTACCTCTAGGCTCTATATCACACGACATGCTCAGTTTGATGAAACCTTTTTTCCCTCTCACTCTAGCTCTCATGCTCAGCCCATATCATCCCTTAATTTTTCTAATTTTCTTGAACCAAATTCTCTGATTACTGATCCTTTGCCTTCCTCCCCTCTGCATCATTCCTCACATATTACTCCATCCGGATCTAACCCCTGTGTTATTTGTACTGACCCTGTGGCTGAGTCCTTGCAGGTTCCTCCTTCTCTTGCAGGTTCCTCTTCACCAGTTCCGGAGCCTAGTCTGCCTCCTGTTACGACTACCATTGATTCTTCTATTCCGGCACCTCCGTTGGGCTCCCACCCGATGGTCACCCGAGCCAAGGCTGGTATTTTTAAGACTCGTCATCCTGCAGATCTTAGTGTTCTGGGCTCCTCTGGCCTTCTTCATGCCCTCCTTGCCTCTACTGAGCCTAAAGGATTTAAATCTGCTGCCAAACATCCTGCTTGGCTTGCTGCCATGGATGACGAAGTTCGTGCCCTGCAGAACAACCGTACATGGATCTTGGTCCCTCGGCCTTCTCACACCAACATTGTAGGTTCCAAATGGGTGTTCCGGACTAAGTATCTACCTGATGGATCTATTGAGCGCCTCAAGGCCCGTCTTGTTGCCAAAGGCTACACTCAGGTACCTGGACTTGACTACACTGACACTTTTAGTCCTGTTATCAAGGCCACTACTGTTCGTGTTGTGCTTTCTCTTGCTGTTACCAATCGATGGCCTCTTCGTCAACTGGACGTTAAGAATGCTTTTCTCAATGGTAATCTCACTGAAACGGTTTATATGGAGCAACCTCCCGGGTATGTTGATCCTCGCTACCCTGATCATGTTTGTCAGTTGCAAAAAGCTCTCTATGGCCTCAAGCAAGCTCCTCGTGCATGGTTTCAGCGCTTCAGTACCTTTCTCATTACACTTGGTTTTTCTTGCAGTCGTGCTGATACTTCTCTGTTTGTGTTTTATCAGCATTCAGACATTATTTATCTGCTACTTTATGTTGATGACATTATTATTACTGGCAACAACTCATCTCTTCTTGACAGTTTTACTCGCAAGCTCAATTCCGAGTTTGCTACCAAAGATCTGGGTTCTCTTAGCTATTTTCTTGGTTTGGAAGCCACCGCCATTAATGATGGTCTTTTTATCAGTCAACTGAAGTATGCACGGGACATCCTTACTCGGGCTCAGTTGCTTGATAGCAAGCCCGTTCCCACTCCCATGGTGGTCTCCCACCACTTGACTGGCACTGGTTCCCCTTTCTCGGATCCTACTCTCTACAGATCTCTTGTTGGTGCCCTCCAGTATTTGACCATTACCCGGCCCGACATTGCTCATGCTGTCAACTCTGTCAGTCAGTTTTTGCATGCTCCTACTACAGATCATTTCCTTGCAGTCAAGCGCATTCTTCGTTATGTCAAGGGCACTCTTCACTTTGGTCTTACTTTTCGCCCTTCTAATGCTCCCGGTGCCTTGGTTGCTTACTCTGATGCTGACTGGGCTGGCTGTCCTGACACTCGTCGCTCTACCTCTGGTTATTCTGTTTATCTTGGCGACAATTTGATTTCTTGGAGTGCTAAGAAGCAACCTACTGTCTCTCGTTCTAGCTGTGAATCTGAATATCGTGCTCTCGCGACTACTGCAGCTGAACTTCTCTGGCTCATGCATCTTCTTCAGGATCTTCGAGTTTCTTTATCACACAAGCCCCTTCTGTTATGTGACAACAAAAGTGCTCTCTTCTTAAGCTCTAATCCTGTCTCTCACAAACGAGCTAAGCATATTGAACTTGATTATCATTTCCTTCGGGAACTTGTTGTCGCTGGCAAACTTCGGACTCAGTATGTGCCCTCTCATCTACAGGTTGCTGATCTCTTCACCAAAAGTGTCCCTCGCCCTCTCTTTGAATTTTTTCGCTCCAAGCTTCATGTCTGCTCCAATCCGACGCTCAGCTTGCGGGGGGGTGTTAAGGAAACTATGCCTTGATTCAAGGCTTCATATCTTCTAGCTTAATTCTAGGAATTATATTGTACAAATTGATAATTGATTCTAGTTTCCTATTTTGTAATTAACCGTTATGCACATATTGAATATATATAGAAGTATACTCACCACGATTGAGGTGTGGTGGTTTTTGATCAAACCTTCATATTAGTTACCATAAAGAAAGTAGAAGAATACCTCTCTATATAGAGTGGATCTCTACAGACATGTTATTATACTGTCTCTCTCTAGTTTTCTCTCAAGGTTCTTTCCTGGGAGAATTTTAGAGGTGGCGTGTAGTCCCTGAGGGGTGGTTTCTCTTCCAGTCTCGGTGGCTTTATTTTAGAATGGAAGGGTTGCAAAATATGAGGAGTAATCTGTGGCTTAGTGAAGAGGAAGATGCATGAATTGTGTTGGAGGAGGTGGATGTTTCAGTGCTGAAGAGTAAGGGTGATCTAAGTTTGATAGGAAACATATGGTGTGATCGACAGCTGGGAAAACAGGTGTGGAGTTGACAATGGCAAGAATATGGCGGCTTAGCAAACCTACTGTGTTGAAGGAGGTTGGCAGAAATGTGTTTGTGATGAGTTTTGCAACTCACGCTGATAAGGAAAGAATAGAAGCGGGAAGGCCATGGTTTTTTTATGGCCAATTATTTGTGATTATCCCATTCGATGGCATTACCCCAGTACAGGCATTGAGGTTTGACGTTGCACATTTCTGGGTGCAATTCCATAACCTTCCTTTGTTTGGTATGAATGAGGATTATGGTGTCAAGTTGGGTGGATCTATTGTCAATGTTTTGGATGTGGATGTTGATACTGATGAGGTTAGATGGGATAGCTATCTCAGAGTAAAGATTATGATTGATCTGAAGAAATCACTTGCTCGAGGAAGGACATGCATGGTGCAAGGAACTAAAGTATGGTGTCCTATACAGTATGAGAAGCTCCCTCAATTCTGTTTTACATGTGGTATAATTATACATGAAAGTTCTACTTGTCAACTGGAACCTCAATCATCTCCTCAATTTGGTGCTTGGTTACGGGTAGAGTCAAATTTCAAAAGAAGATGGGAATCATTGCAAGATCATAATGCTAAAGGTAGTGCCATGAACAATGGGGTGATGCAGGAGCAGAACAAGGTGGTGGCTGGTGGTGCTATGGTGGCTGAGGCCACAAAAGTTAATGGATACTTAATTACGTCTAAAGAATAACGCGGTAGTTGTAGCACAGCTTTGGGGTGTCACAGGGAGACAAATTAAAAGAATAGCAAGATGAACAAAAAAACTAAGGAAAAATATTAAATAAGTAATGGAGAACAAAGACTAATTTTAAATGTAAATTAAAGTAAAGTAAAATGATTAAAGGAAAAAGTACTCAAATTTGAAAAATAGTAGAGCGTTGGAAATCCCTTGCACAAATCCTGTATTTTAATTATTCTTAATTTATTGGATAACTCAATTAGGAACTCAATTTTCAAAATTTCCAATCGAAAGGTATAGATTTATAAATTAAAATTAAATCAAATTTAACCATTTAAAAAATCATTCACCACTTTTAAAATATATAAATTATTACCCCTATTGAGAAAATTCAATGATGACAATATACTCAGGAGCGATATTGCAGCAAAAAACTAAATCAATATGGATAAATAATTGATCTAAATACAATCAAAGAACTAATCCATTCAATAGAAAAAGCATGAATGAATCTATAAAAAGAATAAATTATATGATTATTTGGAGAAGAAAATATCAACGATGAATTGAGAATGATAAAATAAAAGAGTTTTAGCAATTGAAAATCAAATACATGAATTAAAAATAAATTAGAAATACCATCTAATGTGCAAGTTCATCCCTAACCCTACTTGAAAATTTAGTTACCCATAAATATACTGGACAACAAAAATTTCCAAAGAAAACTGAAGCTAACGGTGGCCATGGAAGTGATTTTCTCCTCTCTTCAGATCTGCCTCTTGTGCCTCATCTCCCTCTCTATTTCGTGCTAATGATGTGCTTATATAGGGTAGGAAAGAAACCCTAATATCATCTTAATTTCTACTTAAAAAAAGGCCTAAATTTTAAGATTTATCTTGGTAGCCACGTATACCCTTCAGAAGTTCGAATTTGGAAATCCTTATTAGAGACAAAGTTATAGCTCTTTAAGATAGCTTTCCAATTCATCAAGAATTGTATTAATCCGATATGTGAGTAAAATGATACAGTCAAAAGACTAAAATATGTCCAGAATGTCTCTTAGCGAATTTCGGACTTTGACTTCTTGTGGTGTCATTTTATGATTTTTTTTTCTTTTCTTTTTCTTCCAAATTGCTCTCAAACCCCATGAATGTCATCCTTTGAATTTGACTGGGCTTGACTTGCTTTTTTATAAACTCTAAAATTAGACATAAAAAAACTGATTAGGAGTATCCCAACGTAAATAGAAATTTAATTTAAGAATACACATTAATTTCTATGATTTCTATTCACATTTTAGCATTTTAGTCTAATAATAGGGTATTTAGAGTGCACTTTCGTACACTCATCACACCCCCCAACTTATTCATTGCTAGTTCCCAGTAATTTTCATGTCAAAACAACGAAAGAGACCAAAGAAAATCACACATAAAGGCCATCAAGTCACACTTTCTAGATTCACATATTAAAATAATCTAAGAAATCTAATAACTCATCAAGATCAATCCACCGATAGTAATCCACAGAGATGTGTGTGTTCTCCAAGTCATAACCATCTTACCACTGACCTTAACACATGCAACATCAAGAACGTCTCAAGCAAAAGGTTCAACTCCATAACTTACGGGTATAATAGTGTTTCGTGTAAGGGCTCTCTCTATGGACTTGACAATGGGTGTATACATACTCTCATAGAAAATTAGACAATTATGTACAAGCAACAAGCAAATATTAATCCTATGATAGGAACACTAACAAATGAGACTTCCACTAGTCTTTCCAACAGCTTACTTATGATCAGAACGGTCAACACAAAAGGTTGTAATGTGGCTTGGTTTCAGGGCTATATGAAAAAAAAGGATGAAAAGGATTCAAAAACTTCCAAGTACATACAAAAGGAATTTTATTAAATATCTCAATAGACTACACTTCTCACTTGATGTACTCTCCAACTTTTCAGATCATCAAATAATAATGTTTTTCCTTCTTTCTTCCTCTTCTATCTCTTTTTTTTTTTAACAATTTGATGGACCAACACATGCCACTTTTGTATTCTTTCCATTTCTGCCAACTTTTTTTTTGGAGCTCACTCAATTGAATGCAACTTGTACTCTTCTTTTTTTTTTTTTTTGTCGTCTTCTTTTTTTTTTTAATTGAAAATAATAAAATAAAAGAAAGAAAATGCAAATTACACACCTAGTATACACTTGGAAGTAAAAAGGGTAAGAAATTCAGTGTATAGGTTATATTCCAATGTGGAGAGGTATGGATGATATGGGCATATAAAAAAAAAGCTACATGTGTTTATTTGTTCAAAGTTGGCTACTAGGGGTCTATGATAGAAAATGATAGCTTGAAAGGCTCAAACGTTAATCTTAAGTTAATCTTCGTCATATCCCAAGTATATCCACCATTGTACCACAAACCATATAATGATATTCTCAAAAGAAGTGCCCAATTCAACAGATCAATGAATGCTTATCATAATTTACTGCATTTGTATGCTCTCAATCCTCTCCAAACTCACATGAATACTTAAGTAAAAGAGTTCTCTAGCTACATGTATCAAACCACCATCTTACCGCAAAACTTGGATAAGTACATTAAGGGTTTTGTGAATGCTTCAGCAAAAATGATTATGGTGGGTTTGGTGAATTCACGAAGATGACTATAAATGAAAATGAGTACACATGTGAAAATGATGCACGTGTGATGCAAATTAAAAAAAAAATTGACATTTTAAATATGCCACAGAGTTCCAACAAACATTTTAAATACTGAATTTGCATCACCACCTCCCAACTTAAATGAAACATTGGCCTCAATATTTAAGAATCAAAATTGAATGGGGAGTAACTGAAAATGGTAGAATACACCTGATGAGTAACGATGGTAGCTCGCTAAGCATCAAAGATGGTAATCTGAAATGACGAAATGAAATTATCCTACAATCAAAAACAAAGAAAACAACAGCAAACAAAAAGGAAAAGAAAGAAAATAAGAGAAAACAAAAATAAACAAAGCAAAACAGGATAAATAAAGAAAAACATACCTTGGTAGTGTGGTCAAGGTTGATAGACTGGATCCACAAGTGGAATGTCTTCCGCTTCTGGAACTTGCCTATCAATTAATACTTTAAGGCATTGACCATTTACTTTAAAGATCCGACCATTTTTAGGATCTTTTATTTCTACTGCCCCATTTACAAAAACATTATTTACTACAAAAGGGCTAGTCCACCTAGACCGAAGTTTTCCTGGGTGCTTATGGAGTCTAGAGAATCATATAAAAACACTCGATCATTAGGCTTAAATGTTTTTTTCAAAATATTTTTATCATGAAACGCTTTCATTTTAGCGTTATAGATTCTAGAGTTCTCATAAGCATCATTTCTCAACTCCTCTAACTCGGTCAACTGAAATTTTCTAAATTTACCTGCTTCTCCCATGCCAAAATTGAAATGTTTGATGGCCCAATAAGCTCAATGCTCGATCTCCATAGGTAAGTGGCAAGGCTTCCCAAAAACAAGCCTATAAGGTGACATGCCTAAGGGAGTTTTGAAAGCTGTACGGTAGGCCCAAAGCGCATCAACTAGTCTTAAAGACCAATCTTTGCGATCTGGGTTGACCGCTTTTTTAAAATTTGCTTAATTTTCCTGTTTGCAAGTTCTACCTGTCCACTTGTCTGCGGGTGGTAGGCAGTATAGATTTTATGTACCACCCCATATTTTTTTCATCAAAACCTTAAAAGAACGGTTGCAAAAATGTGTACCCCGATCACTAATGATAGCACGTGGTGTACCAAATCGAGATGACTGTTGCGTCTAAATTTTGACTCAAATTAATGAACCAAAAATTTAGTGCAGTTTTATATGCAAGTATACAGGTGTTGTAGTATCTTACAGGATCGAATTCACAGGGATTGACTTTTGTGATAAAGAAAATAAATTCAGCCAATGAAACGAAATTACTAAAAAAACCGTTCAATCAATATAAAGATTAAGATTTATAAAATGAATGAATCAAACTAAAATGATAAAATGAATTGATAGAGAGAATGACTAAGGTTTCGAGAATCCGTTTAATAATTTATGATATTGTTTCTGATCGATTTACTTCAATTAAACTAGAATAATGATTCTGTTTAATTGGAAGATTTAACATTTAAGATCAAGAAAAAATAGTCGCTTATGATTGAGCATGAACGATTGATGATTAAAACATTTACAAATCTATTTGAATATCACAGGAATTCCTCAAGCATTCACTGTATTCAAAAATCACAATGAATCAAGATAAATATATATAATCAAAATATCCAATAATAGAATCCTTCAATCAATCAAGCTCGTAGAATAAATTTTACGTGAATCCGAAAACAATATTTAAATCATTAAACTTCACCTCTAATCTTAGTATGAGAATTTAGCCAAACATATTCATTACAAGTACTATAGAAATCACATAAATATTCTTCATTAGAAAACTAAAATAAAACATAAGAAATACTAAGCAACAATTTAGAAATAACAAAATTTGGAATCTAGTTGATGCCGAGAGAATAAAATCCATGCCATCATTGAACTGTAAAAAATAGAAATGAAGCTAGCAAGGCTGGGCAAGAACTCCCCTTCAACTCCCAATGTCCACTCTCCCTCTCACGTAAAATCAACCAACTCTCCCCCAAATCTCCACTGACTGACCCTTTAAATCACTCCCCGTAACTCCAACCCAGAATAGAGCCAGCAAAAAAAAAAAAAATCTGACCGACACTTCAACTCAAAAGCATCCACCGACTCTACACCTCTCTCAACTCCAAACTCTCTCCACTCTAATCTAGCTCCAGAAAACTCATGCACCGACACAACTCCTTTTTCAATTCCAACACAACACAATTCTAGCACAACACTCACATGTCTCTCTCTAATCATGCACCCACCGACTGACTCTTTCACTCCTTCAATCCTCTCTATTTCTGGAAACTCCCTACCGACTGACTCCTTTCAAAAACAGCACTGACCCTCCTGCAAATTCCCTGCACCCACCGACTCTTTCACTCACCCAATCAAAACTCTCTCTCTCGCCTGCACCATTCTCTTCTCATCATCCCTCAACAATCATCCCCTCACGTCTCACCCTCTCTTTTCAATGACCAACACACCTTAACTCTCCTACATCCCCATGTAACCTGCTCTATTTATTTTCCCCCCAGTATCTCTTCCGTCCAGCAATATATATATATATATATATATATATATATATATATATATATATATACAGCTGCCTCAAGTCGGTGCCAAACTCCTCTAATCCTAATTCACTCCAGCCGACTTCTCACAAATAATCACCACCAACTCTGTCACTCTCCACAAGTCAAGCACGACACTCTTCACTATAGATTCAATGTACTCCCTCCAATCCAAGTAATGCACGGCACCCCTCTTCTCTTAATCCAACGTCCCCTTCAATCATGACACCTCTCTTTCTTTCTTTTTTATTTTTTTCCAGCCCACATGCCTTCACGTTTCAGCCAGCCCCATATCCTTCTGTCTACCAACTTCCTTTCTTTCTTTTCACACCAACCAACTAATAAATTCAACTCATGCACCAACCGAGGCTATCAACTTTATTTGATTCTGCTTGAATATCAACTACCACATTTTCAGCGTCAGAGGATTAAGCACTTCCAGTCCACTTAGCTGCACCAACCGAAGCTATCAACAAGTTGCCGCCTCTTACATTCACACTCCACCAAAAATCTTCGTCTTTTCTATTTTAGCTGCTGAAGTACACCGCTTCCTTCATGTGAATTTTATTTGAGCTGAAAATAAGAGATAAAAATAGCATTGAAATACAAAAAAAAAAAAAAAACTAGATTATAAAAAAAATAGATTATATATGTGAGGAAATATTGTTCAATTAAATCATAGTAATAAAATTAAGCATAAACATGATATCAATTAATTAAACATCACAACTCGTATTTATGCTTATTAACCATTTTTCCAACTAAAACCAATAATAGTGTCACAAAGAATTTAAAATACATTGGTTTTAAATAGCTAAAGTATGCAATATTTCAGATTAATCAATGACACATTCTCTTTGAGAAATTTAATTACCGTCCTATTATCATTGCTCCTGCAAGCTGCTGCCTCTACCCATTTTGACACATAATTTACTGCCACAATAATATATTGATATCCAAAAGAAGGAGGAAATAGTCCCATAAAATCAATGCCCCAACAATAAAAAATTTTAATCACTAAAATTGGGTTTAAGGGCATTATATTACGACAGGATATAACTCCTAACTTTTGACACTTTTCACATGAACGAGATAATAGATGTTTGCATTCTTAAATATGGTGGGCCAATAAAATCCACACTGCAGAATTTTTGCAGCGGTTTTCTTCATTGAAAAGTGGCCCCCACAAGCTTGAGAGTGACAAAATTCCAAGACGCTAGCAATCTCTTCATCAGGGATGCAACGCCTTAAAATTTGGTCAAAGCAGTATTTGAAAAGAAAAGGATCATCCCAATAGAAATTACGTACCTCAGTTATGAATTTCCTCTTGTCCTGGCGCTCCAATCCACCGGTATCTCACTTGTAGCCAAATAATTCACAATTTGAGCAAACCATGGTAAAGAAGTAATAGATAGCAAATGCTCATCGGGAAAATCATCCCTGATTGGTACGTAGTCAGAGGTGTCCTCAAATGTGAGCCTCGAGAGATGGTCAGCCACTATGTTCTCCACTCATTTCTTGTCTTTGATGGTGATGTCAAATTCCTGTAAAAGTAAAATCCATCGTATTAATCATGCCTTAGCATCCTTCTTTGTAAGAAGATGCTTAAGGGCTGCATGATCTGTAAAAATAATAATAGGAGAACCAATCACGTAAGCATGAAACTTATCCAAAGCAAACACTACAGCTAGCAACTCTTTTTCAGTGGTGGAGTAATTCATCTGAGTACTATTTAGAGTTCTACTAGCATAGTAAATGACAGAAGGCTTTCCCTCCCTTCGCTGTCCAAGTATAGCACCTACAGCAAAATCACTTGCATCACACATAATCTTAAAAGGTAAAGTCCAATCAAGTGGCTGCATTATGGGTGCTGAGGTAAGCTTGCCAATTAGCATTTTAAAGGCCTCTTGACAATCTTGTGTCCACTCAAATGGGGCATCTTTAGCTAGGAGGTCACATAGTGGTCTAGATATGGTGGAAAAGTTCTGTATGAACCTCCTACAAAAGCCCACATGACCAAGAAAGGATCTCACGTCCTTTACTGTCCTAGGGCAACTTAGAGATTAATTCAATCTTAGATTGATCTACCTGTATCCCCCTAGAAGAAATAATATGCCCTAACATAATACCTGAAGGTACCATAAAGTGACATTTTTTCCAATTCAAAACCAATTCCTTCTCCTCATAATGAGTCAACACCCTCTCTAAATTCAATAAGCATGCATCAAAAATAGATCCAAAAACAGTCAAGTCATCCATAAAAACTTCCATGCAATTTTCAACCATGTCACTAAAAATGCTCATCATGCAACGTTGAAAAGTAGTAGGCGCATTACACAATCCAAATGGCATTCTATGAAAAGCATAAGTACCGAAAGGACAAGTGAAAGTGGTTTTTTCTTGGTCTTATAATGAAATTTCAATTTGATAATAACCAGAATAACCATCTAAGAAACAATAGAAAGGATGATCAGCCACACGCTCAAGAATTTGATTAATAAAAGGGAGAGGAGAATGGTCTTTTCGGGTGGCAGCATTCAATTTTCTATAATTAATGCACATCTGCCACCTAGTCACAAGTTTTGTAGGGACTAGCTCTCCTAGGTTATTTTTCACCACAGTAACACCTAACTTCTTAGAATCAACCTGTGTAGGACTTACCCATTTACTATCAGCAATAGGATATATGATTCCTGCATCTAATAGTTTCAGCACTTTATTCTTCACCACTTCTTTCATAATAGGATTAAGCCTACGCTGGGAGTCTCTACGAGGGCTAGTTCCTTCCTCCAAATTAATTTTATGAGAATAGACCAGGGGACTAACACCTTTTATATCAGCAATACTCCAACTTAAGGCTGACTTATGCTCACTTAGGATCTGAATTAATTTCTCACCTTGAGACTCAGACAATTCAGATGAGATAATAACAGGAAAAGTATCACCTGGACCAAGGAAAGCATGCTTTAAACCCTTAGGCAGAGGTTTCGTTTCAACTTTGGGTGCTTCCACACTTGAAGGAATTTGCTTTTCCTCTTTCTTAGGCATCTCCTCAAACTTCGGTTGCTAGGCCCGATTGCCATAATCCTAAGTTCTATTAAAGATATCACAAATATCAAGTACATCAGATGGATTACTGATAGAATCAAACTCAGAATTAACAAGAAAATACTCAAAGGTGTCAAAATCATGAGCTATAGAAACTCCCATTTCTATGAGTGAGTCAATCATGTATATCTGTTGGCTCTCATCATCATCTTCTGGCTGTCTTGCAATATGGAAGATATTCACTTCGACAGTCATGTTTCCAAAAAAAAGTTTCATGAGCCCATTCCTACAATTAATAAGAGCATTAGCAGTGGCAAGGAAAGGCCTACCTAAAATCACAGGAATTTTAGAAGTAGTATCAACAACAAAGCTAGTGTCAAGGATTAAGAAATCAACAAGATAAAAAAATTTATCAATTTGAATTAGAACATCCTCTACCACACCCTGGGATACTTTGATTGAATGGTCAGCCAATTGTAATATCACAGTGGTTGGTTTGATTTGTCCCAACCCCAACTATAAATAAATAAAATATGACATTAGATTCATGCTAGCTCCTAAATCTAGTAAAGCTTGCCCAAACTCATGATTTCCAATGCTGCATACAATGGTTGGGCAACCAAGATCCTTGTACTTGGGAGGAATCTGCTGCTCAATTAGAGCACTAATTTGCTCTGTCAGAAATGCTGTCTTCTTAACATGATACTTCCTCTTGACTGTACACAAATTTGTAAGAACTTTTGTGTAAGTAGGAACTTGTTTAATAACATGCAAAGGAGGGAGGTTAATTTTTACCTGCTTGAGATTCTCCAAGATTTCATTGTTAGGATCCAAAGTTCGCTTATTCAGTTTTAAAGCTTGAGAAAATGGTACCTTAACTGGGCTCTTTATTACCTCAGCTTCTTTGGGCAGCTCGGCACCACTATTACTTTGATCCTCTTCCACATCCTCTGATTTGTTTGTTGTTGGGATGTGTAATGACTAACCACTTCGTGTCACAATGGCATTCACGTCCTTCAAATTCTCTTGTGCCATGTGTTGACAATGGGGTATGGAGTGAGCTTGAGAAGGAAACTTACCTCGCTCATTCACACTCAAGGAACTCATCAATTTGGACACTTGGCTCTTTATCTCTTTATTTTCTTCAACAACCTGCGTAATCAAAGATTCAAACTTTTGATTAGTTTTATTCTATGGCCTCAATAAAAGTATGCAAAGTGTCTTCTAAAGGACTCCTAGAAGATAAAGGTGCATGATATGATCTAGAGGGTTGTGTAGGCTACTGTTTTTCAGATTTCCAACTAAAATTGGGGTGATTACGCCACCCAGGATTGTAGGTATCAAAGAAAGGTGCAACAGGCTTTATGTACATACCTAAGGCATTACATTGTTCCTCATGCATCCCTCTCATCTCAGCAAATGTGGGACACTCTTTGGCAAGATGATCTACCCCGCCACACATTAAACATGGTCAAAAAAACTTTACATGATTAGCCACATGTGTTGGCTTTAAGTCTTTATTTTTCAACACCTCTAGCTCCCTAGTGAGCATCTCAACCTTAGCCTTTAGGTTATCTTCTTCCCCGAGATGGTAAATTCTACCACCATTTAGGTTTCCTGCAGATCATGAGTTGTTTGTGCTCTCAATAGCACTAGGTCCTGTCCAAGAGTGAGCTTTTTTAGCAAGCTCATTGAGGTATTCTATGGCCTCATCAGGATCTTTCTCTAAGAACTCACCATTACACATCATCTCTACAAATTGACGCTCTCTAGGTTTAAGTCTCTCATAAAAATAGCTCACTAAGCTCCAATTCTCATACCCATGGTGAGGACACATACTCAATAGCTTCTTAAATCTCCCCCAAGACTTATATAAAGTCTCATTGTCCTTTTGTACAAATGTGGAGATTTATCTTTTTAAAGCATTGGTCTCATGTTGGGGAAAGTATTTATTAAAGAAAACTTGAGTCATCTCATTTCATGACCCAATAGATCGTGGTCTCAATGAGTATAGCCAACTTTTAGCTCTATCCTTCAAAGAGAAAGGAAAGAACTTAAGTCTCACAGTGTCATCAGTTGCATTTTGACTATGAAAAGTCGCAACTACTTCCTCAAACTCCCTAATGTGCACATATGGATTTTCATTTTCTAAGCTATGAAAAGTAGGGAGTAATTATATCATCCCTGTTTTAAAATCCAATTGGCGAATATTAGCTGGAAACATGATGCATGATGGTGTGGCTGTGCGTGTAGGATGGAGGTAATCCTGAAGAGTCCTAGTGGGTTGATCTTCGTGTTCACTCATTTTCTCAGAATTAGAAGAATTATCAAACAAATAATTAGAAAAATTAAACTCTGACTCTAACACAAGTCTACAAGCAAAATGACCTAAGGCGTCTTTATACTTGTGCATGCAAGGTAGAGAAAAACGCAACACTAAAAAAAACTACAAAAAGAAAAAGAAAATAAAAAAAAGATGTAACAAGCTAAAAGAGGGAACGAAGTTACCGTCTTTACAATCTATTAAAAAGAAAAACTATCTCACAATTCTTCTACCGTCTCCCTGGCAATGGCGCCAAAATTTGATTACGCCTAAAGAATAACGCGGTAGTTGTAGCACAGCTTTGGGGTGTTAATTCCACAGGAAGACAAATTAAAAGAATAGCAAGAGGAACAAAGAAACTAAAGAAAAATATTAAATAAGTAATGGAGAATAAAGATTAATTTTAAATGTAAATTATAGTGAAGCAAAGTAATTAACGGAAAAAGTACTCAAATGAGCGTCGGGAATCTCTTGCACAAATTCGGTATTTTAATTATTCTTAATTCATTGGATAACTCAATTAGGAACTCAATTCTCGAAATTCCCAATTGGAAGGAATAGATTTATAAACCAAAATTAAATCAAATTTAACCCTTTGAAAAATCATTCACCACTTTTAAAATACGTAAATTATTACCCCTATTGAGAAAATCCAATGATGACAATATACTCAGGGAGCGATATTGCAGCAAAAAACTAAATCAATATAGATAAATAATTGATCCAAACATAATCAAAGAACTAATCCATTAAATAGAAAAAGCATGACTGAATCCATAAATAAAATAAATTCTATGATTATTCGGAGAAGAAAACATCAACGATGAATTGAGAATAATAAAACAAAAGAGTTTTAGCAATTGAAAATAAATTAGAAATAACATCTAATGTGCAAGTTCATCCCTAACCCTACTTGAGAATTTAGTTACCCATAAATATATTGGACAACAAAAATCTCCAGTGAAAACTGAAGCGAACGGTGGCAATGGAAGTGGTTTTCTCCTCTCTTCAGATCTTCCTCTTGTGCCTCCTCTCTCTCTCTATTTCGTGCTAATGATATGCTTATGCAGAGTAGGAAAGAAACTCTAATGTTCTCTTAATTTCTGCATAAAAAAAAATGCCTAAATTTTAGGACTTATCTTGGCAACCACGTACACCCTTCAGGAGTTTGAATTTGAAAATCCTCATTAGAGACAAAGTTATAACTCTTTAAGATAGCTTTCTAATTCATCAAGAATCGCATCAATCTGATATGTAAGTAAAAAGATACATTGTGATGACCTGCTTTTACGTGTATTTTCACTGAAGGGTTGTTTTTAATTTAATTAATATATTGGTTTATTTATTTTAAATTATTGTGTTTTCAGTTGGTTTTTAATTTATTTGATGTTGTGTTTAATTTATTTAGTCGTTTTATAGTTTTTAATCTCGTTTTCATCGGATCTGTTTTGGTTTTCGGAGTGAGGACTGGACCTCATTTCTTTTCTCTCATCTTTTCTTTTTCACTTTTATTTGTTTCTTCTTTCTCTTTTTCTTTTTCTTTCTTTCTTTCTTTCTCTTCCTCCCCCGTTCTCTCCCACGCGACACTCTCTCTCCTCTCCTTCATGCCGAACGCTCCAACCACCCAGACCCACCGCCGCCGGCCACCGTGCGGCACACCACCACTACCAATCTCTTCCCCTCCCTTCGGTGAACCTCCCCACAAATTTCCACCGCCAGCGGAGCCGCCGTTTAGCCGGAAAACCATCTTCAAGTCGAACGGCTTTTGCTCCGATTTGCCGCCGTCGCTCCACCTCCGGCCACTACCTCTTCACCACTTCATCACCGACTCCTTGTCATCCTAACCCACCCATTTTCGGCCTCAATCTTTCGCCGGAACAGTCCCCACGAGCTAGCTTTTCGATTTGGGTATTTTGGCCTTCCTCCGCCATTTTCGCCGCTACCCACGGCTAAACTCCACTTCTCTTAGCTTCATAAACATCCCTAGACCATTCCCTATCAATCTCGAGTTTTGGTTTGTCCTCGTTCAAAAGTGGTTATTTTACAACCCACGACCACAGTGAAATTTTACTGTTACGTTGTTTTTCTTCCGCCGTTTGCAAAGCCACGAGCTTTCAAAAAATACCATGTAGCGTTGTAAGTATTTTCCAAACCCTACTTTTAGTTCATTCCGGACCGAGTCTGAAGAGTTCGGGGGTCGGATGGATTAAGGACGGAGTGCTTGGTTTTGGCTGTTTGTGATTGCTTGGTTATTTGTGCCATGAGCTGTGCGTTACATATTGCATCCATGTGCATTTTAATTAAATTGAGAAAATTCCGTTTTATTGGCGTAAATGGATTTTGGGAGCGTGTGTTTCATGAGCCCAAGTCGGGATGGGTTATTATCTCGGTGGAGCTCCTTTAGTCACTTGGGAGTGTAATATACTGAGTGACGTCCCCTGAGTTGTCGCTGGGTGACGACGGGAGCGAGGGCTAGAGGATGCTTGTCTACTAACGCGCTTGGCACGGAACTGGGCATCGCTCTACGCACCGACTTCGTAGCCCTTCGTTGGCGAGAGCTAGAGGATGCTTGGCTACGAACGCGCGGGACACGAAACTAGGCATCGCTCGTTTAGGTGTCACATGCGTGGTCGTTACCTACGGTATGGCACAGGAGCCAGGGTGTGCGAATGACCCCTAGGGGAGGTCATGGTGCATACGGATTAATTGGTTAATGGTTTGGGTCATGGGCCAAATGTGACTTTTGGCTTGATATTTGGAAATGTGATGTTTTTGGACCAAATGGGATTTTTGGTGTGTGTGGAAAAATATGATTTTATGGGTTTTGAACATTGGCATCATTTCATGCATATTGTTTGAGTTTTATATGTTTTTATCTAGTGGTATTTGGATTTTATTTACCTGCGGCACCATTTTTGGTACCGTAGATTTTGGTGCAGAGTTCGAGGAAGAGGAGGCTGAGCCCGAGGATGCGGCTCCGCCGGAGTGCTGAAGTTAAAGTCTATGCTTTATAGTTAGTTTTTTTTTTAAAAAATACTTTTGTTATGTAATATTTTATTATGTATGTTTTGAATAGCTTTGTATTAAACAAGAAAAATTCTGGTACTTAGTTATGACTTTTGTTATCCGCTGCGTGTTTCTTCGTGCATATTCGTTGCTTATACACACACTTGGCACTCGTCGATAGGGTGGTGACCCGTGATGTCATCATCCGAACGTCTCGATTTTCCTGTGTATGTGCGTGGGGATTTGGGGGCGTCACATACAGTCAAAATTCTAAAATATGTCCAGACTGTCTCCTAGCGAATTTCAGACTTGGACTTTTTGTGGTTTCATTTTGTGATTTTTTTTTCTTTTTCTTTTCTTCTAAATTTCTCTCAAACCCCATGAATGTCCTCCTTTGAATTTGACTGGGCTTGACTTGCTCTTTTATAAACTCTGAAATTAGACATAAAAAAACTGCTTAGGAGTATCCCAACGTAAATAGAAATTCAATTGAAGAATACACATTAATTTCTATGATTTCTATTTATATTTTAGCATTTTAGTCAAATAATGGGGTATTTAGAGTGCACTTTCGTACACTCATCAATGCTCTGCTTCATTGCACCATTATGAGGGGAGCATTCATTCAGGTATAAAGACAGGAATAACTCACGACAATTTCCAAAAGACATCAGTTACTGATTGTTATAGTCAACAAGAAGTTTCTGATGTTGTAACGACTGTTGAGAATATTGAAGCAGAAGTAGTTACTGAAGTTCATGTGCATAAAGTAGGTGATCTTGGGCCTATCAATATTGAGCCTATGAGTCCTTTTCATATTGGGCCTATCAATGGGCCTATTATTGGGTCTGAAGTTGGGCTGTCTGAGGCAAATGGAGGGGATGTTGCTAAGCCTGTCCAAGTAAATGAAGATCATTTAAATGATGCTCAAAGTGACCAAGCTATGCCATTGCAGAGAAGGTGCACCAGAAGTATTTGGAAGAAAAGAGCTAGAGCATCTTCTCATGTTTCATCTGAGTAGCTTTCAGGCCAAGTTGAGGAGAAAGCCAAAAGGAAGAGATCATTGGAGGGGAATGTTGGTGATGAAGTACTTGGTAGTGAGCATAAAAGAGGTAAGTATACAGTTTTATCCAATGATGATGGTGTGTATGTTGAGAGAGGAATTCACTCTAGAAGGGGAAATAAACAATTGGGATCGGCAGAGGCTGTTCAACAGCCCTGCCGAGATCAATGAGTTTTATAAGCTGGAATTCTTGTGGGCTTGAGAACCCACTGGGAATTTAGATTCTATTTGACTTGGTTAGAAAAGAAGCCCTTGAGATTTTATTTTTACAAGAAACTAGATTTCATTCTCGAGCTATAGAAATGTTGAAGTTTAAATTGGGTTTTTTTGGCTGTTTAGCTATCAGTAGTGAAGGGAGAAGTGGAGGAATAGCTCTGTATTGGAAGAAGAAATACATTGTTAAAGTTCAAAGTTTTTCTAAGTTTCATATTCATGCTAAAGTAACTGAGGAAGGAGCAAATGGAGATTCTTGGTGGTTGACTGGGTTTTATGGCCAACCAGAAGTGAGTAGAAGGAATGAATAATGGTCTTTGTTGAGGTCTCTAAAAGTTCATCCTGATATAGGTTGGATTATATTGGGAGATTTCAATGAGATTATGAGTAATGATAAGAAAAGTGGTGGTAGAGCCAAACCAGAAAGACAATTGAAGGCCTTTAGAGATGTTGTTGAGGAATGTCAAGTGCATGATCTGGGGTTTAGAGGCAGTCCTTTTACTTGGTGTAATGGGAGGAAAGAGGGCCATACAATTAGTGAGAGGCTTGATAGGCGTTTTTTGAATTTGAAATGGCACTCTTGTTATCAATGGTTGTGGTTATTCATGGGGTAGTTGCTTATTCAGATCATAAACCTATCATTCTAAAACTATCAGAGGAGGTGCAAAAGAGACCTAGAAGGAAATTGTTTTATTTTGAGGCAATGTGTATTGAAGATTCTGGCTGTAAGCAAGTGGTAGATGGAGCTTGGAAGGCTGTTGAAGGAAGAAGGGAACTTAGTACAGTCATGAAGAAGATTGAGTATTGTAGTGAAAAATTGTCACTTTGGAATAGAGCAACCTTTGGCAATGTGCAAAGGTGTTTAAGTTTGGCTCAAGATAAGCTCAGAATGGCTCATCAGAATGATCCTTCATCACTGAATAGGCAGCATATTCAATAGGCAAGAAAGGATGTCGAACAATGGATGCAAAGAAGTGAGATTATGTGGAAACAAAGATCTAAGGTGCTGTGGTTGGCTGAGGGAGATAGGAATTCTAAATTTTTCCACCATAAAGCATCTCAAAGGAAGAAGAAGAATTGCATCAAAGGGATCAAAGACTCAACTGGAAGGTGGCAAGTCAATGAGGCAAGAGATAGAGTTATTACTGAGTATTTTCAGACCCTTTTTGCAACTGCTGAAGAATTGGGTAATATGGATTTCTTGCAAGATCTAAATGGTAGAGTTTATGCTCAAATGGTAGAATAGATTGATGCAACTTTCACAGCTGAGGAAGTAAAGAGAGCATTAGATGAAATGCATCCTACAAAAGCACCTGGACATGATGGAATGGTCTCTATTTTTTATCATAAATTCTAGTCTATTATTGGTACTGATGTCACTGATGCAATGCTTAAAGCTCTTAACAGTGGCTCATTTCCTTTGGAGATTAATCATATTTTTATCACACCGATCCCTAAAAAGAAACTAGCTGAGCTTGTTTCTGACTATAGGCCTATCAGTTTGTGTAATGTTATTTATAAGTTAATCTCCAAGGTTTTAGCTAATAGACTCAAGTTAGTTTTGCCTACTGCCATTTCACAATCACAAATAGCTTTTGTACCAAGTAGATTAATCACGGATAATGTTCTTGTGGCCTATGAAATGGTGCATTTTTTAAGAAGAAAGAGAAGTGGAAAAGATGGTTTCATGTCTCTGAAGTTGGATATGAGTAAGGCTTATGATCGAATTAAATGGAAGTCTCTTGAAGAGGTGATGAGACAGATGGGGTTTAGTTTAAGATGGATTCAATTGGTGATGTTTTGTGTCACAACAGTTTCTTTTTCAATTCTTGTGAATGGAGAACCCAAGGGCCAATTCAGTCAACTCGTGGACTAAGACAAGGTGATCCCATTTCTCCATATCTATTCCTACAGTGTACTGAGGGTCTCATAGCATTGCTGAACAAGGCAAATGTGCATCAACAGATTGAAGGAATTCAAGTATGTAGAGGGGTTCCTAAGCTGAATCACCTATTGTTTGTAGATGATAGTGTTTTGTTCTGCAAAGCCAACATGGAATCTTGCTTAGTTTTGCAACATAGACTTGATATCTATGAAAAAGCCTCTGGACAAAAGATTAATAGAGCAAAGACTTTTATGGTTTTTAGTCACAATGTGCCTTCAGCCCAAAAAATGGAAATCATGCAGTTTTGGGGTGTCACTCATTTTCAGCAATATAAGAAATATCTAGGATTGCCACCTATGCTTGGAAGAGGAAAGTACCAAGCTTTTTCTGTTTTGAAGCATAGAGTATGGTCTAAATTACAAGGTTGGAAGGAAAAACTTTTATCACAAGGAGGGAAAGAAGTTTTGCTGAATGTTGTTGCTCTATCCATACCTACTTACACTATGAGCTATTTTAAATTGCCTAAATCTCTATGTTCTAAACTTGAAGGCTTAATGGCTAGTTTCTGGTGGGGTCAGAAACAAGAAGAGAGAAAATTAAGCTGGATTAGTTGGAGGAGGATGTGTGAGTCAAAGATGGAAGGAGGTATGGGTTTTAAAAGTATTCAAATGTTTAACAAGGCCCTTCTAGCTAAGCAAGGATGGAGGATAATGCATGAAGAATCTTCCTTACTACATAAGATTTTTAAAGCTAGATACTTCCCAACAACTAGCTTTATTGAATCTACAATGGGTGTGAATCCTTCTTATGTGTTGAGAGGCATATGGAGAGGCATATGCTTAAAGGTTGTAGGTGGAGGGTTGGCAATGGTCTGTCCATAAATATTTGGACTGATTATTGGCTACCAAAACAAAAGTTGCTATCTACTGTGGTTGAAATTCCTCCTGAAACAGGGTTACAGATGGTGTCCTCTCTGATGATGCCAGAACAGAACAGCTGGGATATTGAGAAGGTAAGGAGTGTTTTGCCAGCAATAGAAGCTAATGAAGTATTAAGTATACGTTTGCCTACAGATAACATACCTGACATACTTATATGGGAGCATGAGAAGAGTCGGATCTTCAGTGTAAAAAGTGCTTATGATTTTTTCAAGTCTCTTGAGCATAATAAAGAAGAGGTTGAAAGTTCCAGAGCAGAAGATGAAAAGTTATTATGGAAGCACCTATGGAAGATGCATGTTCTACAAACAGTCAAGGTTTTTGCATGGAGAGTGTGTAAAAACATTCTTCCAACTTTTCAGAATCTGAAGAATAGAAGAGTGATGGAAGAAGCTACCTGTCAATGGTGCCAAGCAGAAGATGAAGATCTCACTCATGCACTAGTTTATTGCCCTTGTGTTATTGATTGTTGGTTGCAGGTTTTCCTTTCCATAATACAAGTATCAGCAAGGATGCAGTTTATGCAAATTGTGATGCCCCCAAATCCCCACGTACGGATACGGGGAAATCAAGACGTCTGAATGGTGACATCACAGGTCACCACCCTATCGCCAAGTACCAAGTGTGTGTATAAGCAACAAATGTGCACGAAGAAACATGCAGCAGATAGCAAAGTCATAAACTAAGTACCAGAATGTTTTTTTTTAGCTTAATACCAAGCGGTTCAAAACATATATAATAAACTATTACAAACTACAAATATTGTTTTAAAACTAACTAAAAAGCATAACTCCACTCAAAACTCCAGCGGAGCCGCATCCTCAGGCTCAGCCTCCTCCTCATCCTCGAACTCTTCACCAAAATCTACGATATCAAAAATGGTGCCGCAGGTAAGTAAGATCCAAACACCACTAAATAAAAACATATTAAGTCAAACAACATGCATGAAAGAAAAGCCAATGCACATGACCCGTAAAACCATATTTTTTCCACGCATGCCAAAAACCCATTTGGCCCAAAAACATTACCATTAAAACCATTCCTCGCCATTATCCTAGATAATGGCCCAAAACAGAAACCACCATTTTTCCAGAAAATGGATCACATAGCCTCAAAACAAACCTCACCATTTTCCTAGAAAATGGCTCGTAACCAAAACCATAAAACCGATCTAATTATGCATGCACCATGATCTCCCCTAGGGATCATCCGCACACTCTGGCTCTGTGCCACACCGCAGGTAACGTCTACGCGTGTGACACCTAAACGAGTGATGTCCAGTACTCGCGCCCAGCGCGTCCCTGGCTAGGCCATCCTCTAGTCCCCGCCACTCTAGGGACCATGGAGTAGACACGACAACGTTATCATATCGTGCGATCCGGTCATCGCCCTGCAACAACTCAAGGGATGTCACTCAGTATTATCCACTCCCGAGTGACCAGAGGAGCTCCACCGAGATAATAACCCATCCCGGCTTGGGCTCGTGAGACACACGCACCCGAAATTCCATTTACGCCAACAAAACATGATTTTTCTCAAGTAAAATAAAATGCATGGCATGCACCATGTAAATGCAATCTCAATGCACAAAACAACCAACCAACCATAAATCAGCAAACCAAGAAACTCTGTCCTCAATCCATCCGACCCCCGAACTCCTTGGACTCAGTCCGGAATCAACCAACCAGCAGATAAATAATTATTGGAAGAGCAAAATATATTTAAATCTAAAAGTAGAGTTTGGAAAATAGTTACAGCGCTATACGGTAATTTTTGAAAGCTTGCGGCATTGCAAACGACGGAGGAAAAGTTACGTAACAGTGTATTTTACACTGTGGCCGTGGGTAATAAATTATCCACTTTGGAACGGGGACAAACCAAGGTAATAAATTGATAGGGAATGGCCTTGAGGTGTTTATGAAGGTGAAGGAAGTGAGTTTTGGCCGTGGGTGGTGGTGGAAAAGGTGGTGGAAGGCCAAAAAGGGGTTGAATAGAGTTAAGCTTGTGGGAGCTACTCCGGCAATGGATCGGGGCCGAAATTGGGTGGGTTAGGTCGGCAAGAGGTAGGGGAAGAAGTTGTGAAGAGGTGGTGGCCGGAGGTGGAACGATGGCCCCGGAAAAGCTCAAAAACCGTGTGGCTTGGTGGAACTCATGGCGGCTAACGGTGGCTCGGATGGAGGTGAAACTTGGTGGGGCTGTTCACTGGTGGAAGGGAAAGAAAATTGGGTGGGTGGTGTCAGCGACGTCACCGGCGAGTGGCAGTTCTAGGCTGAGAAATCAACTGGCGACAGAGAGAGAAAGGAGAGTTGGTGCCGTGACTTCCAGCCATGTGTGGTGGCTAACGGCTGCACGGATGGCCCTGAAAATTGGTGGGGATGATCACTGGTGGGAGGCGAAGATTTTGGTGGGGGTGGTGTACTACACGGAGGCGGGACGACGGTGAATTGGGCGGCCGAAGGGTCGACGACGGGAAGGGAAGAAAGGGGCAGCTCGGGCACGCAGGAAAGAAGAGAAAAAGAAGAAAAAAAAAAAAAGAAAGAAAGAAAGAAGAAGGAAAGAAAATGGAAAAGGAAAAAGGAAAAAGGGAAAAAGAAAAAAGAGAAAAGAAAAGAAATGAGGTCCAAGCCTTACTCCAGAATCTAAAAACTGATCCGCCGAAAACGATTTTAAAAAACATAAAACAACTAAAATAAATTAAACACCGCATCAAATAAAATAAAAATCAATTTAAAATACAATAATTTAAAATAAATAAACCAATATATTAATTAAATTAAAAACAACCCTTCAGTGAAAATACACGTAAAAAACGGGTCATCACATCCTTCCTCCCTTAAAAACAAATTTCGTCCTCGAAATTTGCAAGATCAAACACTAACTTGAAACAAGCCACATAATTCCACTGAGATCAAGATCAAGAAACGTACCATCATTTACTCAAACAAGTAGGGGTACTGCTCGCTCATGTCAGCTACTCGCTCCCAAGAGAAATCTTGAGCTAACGGATCCGCCCATGCCACCTTAACCAAAGGTATTGTCTTGGACCTCAACTGTTGCTTTTTCCAATCCGTGATCTGCGATGGAACAACCTCATAAGTAAGGTTCGGTTGCAAATGAATACTCTCTGGGTCGACAAAGTGCGGCTCTTGTTGTCCAAAACTCTTCTTCAAGGATGACACATGGAAGACATCATGAATATCCCCAAAATATTCTGGCAAAGCAATTCTATAAGCGACGGACCCTACCTTCTCCAAAATCTGAAAAGGGCCAACATACCTCGGATCCAGTTTCCTCTTTTTACCAAAACGCTTAACTTCTCTCATGGGAGAGACTTTGAGATAAACCCAATCACCTTCTTCAAAGATAACTCTCTCCTCCTGGTATCAGCGTAGCTTTTCTGACGACTCTGAGATGCCGCCATTTTATCCCTGATGATCCGAACTTGGTTTTGCATCTCTTGAATTATTTCGGGCCCAATTATCTTACTCTCCCTGACTTCATCCCAACACAAAGGCGATCTGCACTTCTTCCCATAAAGAGCTTCATAAGGAGCCATCTGAATGGTCGCATGGAAGCTATTATTATACGCAAACTCTATGAGCGGCAAGTGATTTTCCCAACTCCCTTGAAATTCCATGACACATGCTCGCAATATATCTTCAAGGGTCTGAATGGTGCGCTTTGATTGGCCGTCCGTCTACGGGTGATATGCAGTATTAAACTTCAACTTAGTACCCAACACTGCCTGCAAACTTTTCCAAAACTGAGACGTGAATCTTGGGTCCCGATCCAACACAATACTCTTCGGTATACCGTGCAACCGCACTAAAGTTCTGCTTGGCCACTGAGAATTCTCATATGAGAATTTTGAGTTTTAAGATTAAATATTAAAATATTATATTTTAATATTATTATTGTATTGTGATTTGAAAAAGTTAAGAAAAAGTTAAATTGTTTATTATATTTTGTATGGGGATTTGAGAAAGTTGTAATGATGAGATGAGAATTTTATGTTTGAGATGAAATTTTTTTGGGGCCAAGCAGAACCTAAATCCTTCATGTACAAGCGAGTCAACTTACCCAAGGAGTCAGTGTTATTAATAAGTTAGAAATGAGCACTCTTCGTTAATCGATCAACAATCACCCAAACAGAATTCTTCCCACTAGGGGTCCTCGGTAAGCCCACTACAAAATCCATCGTGATGTCATCCCACTTCCACTCAGGAATAGGGAGGGGTTGGAGCATACCAGCGGGTCTTTGATGCTCGGCCTTGACTTGACGGCATGTGTGGCATTTCTCAACATACAAGGCAATATACCTCTTCATTCCATCCCATCAATAATTTTTCTTCAAGTCCCCGTACATCTTCGTATTGCCAGGATGAACTGAATAAGGGGTCGCATAAGCTTCTCCCATGATCCGCTCCTTGAATTCTGAATCTTTGGGGACCACTCTACGATCTCGGAATCGAAGAATTCCATCTTTATCCATACTATAGTGCAACGACCCTCGAGATTTTTTGACTCTTTTTCTGATATCCAACAGCTCCAGATCTTTCCTTTGAAGAGTCTTCAATTCTTCAAAATCAGTTACTCGAATATCAAGAATTGAAGATAAAATTTCCTCTTGCTGTGAACTTTCAATAAGGAGTCTTCTCATGCCTCAAAGTAAAGAATCCAATCCTGACGACTCGGCCTCATCTTCCAAGATTTTCGACTCAAAGCATCCGTAACTATATTTGCCTTCCCTGGATGATACTTGATCTCGCACTGGTAGTCACTGATTAGCTCTAGCCATCGCCTCTGCCTCATGTTCAGATTCTTTTGGGAAAACAAGTGCTTCAAGCTCTTGTGATCGGTGTATACCTCGCAAACTTCCCCATACAAAAAGTGTCGCTAGATCTTCAGAGCAAATACAATCGCAGCCAGTTCCAAATCGTGCGTCGGATAACTCTTCTCATGGTCCTTTAGTTGACGAGATGCATAAGCAACAACCCGTCCTTACTGCATAAGGACACAACCCAATCCAAATTTAGACGCATTACTGAAGACTACAAATGGCTTATGCGATTCTGGAAGTGCCAACACTGGTGCAGTCGTCAACCTGTTCTTCAATTCTTAGAAGCTTCTCTCACACTTGTCTGACCAAATAAATTCTGCATTCTTCCTCGTCAAAGTTGTGAGAGGTCCGGATAGGCGAGAAAATCCCTCTACAAATCTTTGGTAATATCCAGCAAGTCCTAAGAAACTCCGGATCTCACGTACTGTCGTCAGACACTGCCATGACAAAATGACCTCCACCTTACTAGGATCAACAGCCACCCCGTCTCGGGAAATCACATGCTCAAGAAATCTGACTTCTTCCAACCAGAATTCACACTTGCTGAGCTTGGCATACAACTGGTGTTCTCTCAATTTCCCAAGAGCTAGACGAAGATGATAAACATGCTCCTCAACATCTCGGGAATAAATCAGAATATCATCAATGAATACTACCACAAAGGAATCTAAATAAGGCCTAAATACCCTATTCATTAAATCCATGAAAGCAACAGGGGCATTGGCTAACCCAAATGGCATCACCTTAAATTCATAATGCCCATATCTCGATCTAAAAGTAGTTTTGGGCACATCCTTGTCTCTTATCCTCAACTGGTAGTATCTAGACCTCAGATCAATCTTTGAGAACACAGTTGCTCCTTGAAGCTGATCAAATAAATCATCGATCTGTGGGAGAGGATATTTATTCTTGATGGTCACCTTATTTAATTCCCGATAATCAATGCACATACAGAGGGTTCCATCTTTCTTTTTAACAAACAGCACTAGCACACGCCACGGCGAAGTACTTGGTTGAATGAACCCCTTATCTACCAGCTCTTGCAACTGAGTCTTCAACTCTTTTAATTTAGCCGGTGCCATGCGGTAAGGAGCTTCATGTACAGGAGTCGCTCTAGGTTTTAAGTCTATAACAAACTCCATTTCACGAACAGAGGGTAGCCCAGGCAAGTCATCCACAAACACGTCGGGGAATTCTTACACAACGGGAATATCTACCAAAGACTTCTTCTCAAACGGCGTAGACACCATCTAGACTAAGAAGGCATTTGCTCCCCATGCAATCTCTGTTCTTGCTTGAATTGCCGATATAATTACAGGCTTTTCTTTTAGCTTACTCCCTGGAAATTCCAGATAATCCCCATCTGGAAGCTGAAAGCTAATTATCTGACTTTTGCAATTAATACTCGCAGAATATTGGTATAGCCAATCCATCCCAAGGATGATATCAAAACCTAACAGTTTAAATACAACCAAATCAGCATCCAAAAATCTTCCATCAAAATTTAATGGGCAACCCAAAGCAACCTTGGAACACCATACCATTTCACCATCGGGTAGAGCCACTACCAATGACTTCGGCAAAGGTTCCGTAACCAAATTACACATCCGAGCAAAAGTGGAAGATACAAATGACTGTGAAGCACCCAAATCAAACAAAGTGCAAGCATAAAAATCATATAAATGGACTCTCCCTGAATCAAACACATTTACCCATGAAATTCAAAAAACAAAGAAGAAACCAAAACACACCAAAGATCAAATCCAAAATTAAATTAAATTATATCCATACCTGTAATTACTCCAGCATCATGGGTCGCTGGTGCCTCATCATCAACATCTCCAGGTGTGACAGCATAAACCCGGGCTTGCAATGCTTGCCTTGGATTTGTTCTTCCATCGTGTCTACCTCCACGGCTTCCTTGAACTGGCCTAGGACACTCACGAGCAAAGTGACCCTGCTGGCCACAATTATAGCATCGAGCCCCACCAAAAAGGCACTCACCCACATGGGCTCTATTACAAACTCTGCAAATTGGCACTCGTCCTTCCATATGCACCCCCGAGGTGGCTTGCGGTTGAGTTCCGGTCCGTTGAACAAATTTCTGAGGTGAACCTGAACTACTTCCTTCACCAGAAAAACTCTGCCTCTTATGTCCTGGAGGGGAGTCCATACTCAGATTATTCTCTCGCTCTACAAGAGTGGCCACGTCCACTAAATCCTGAAAAGTGGATATCTGGTGGCTGACCACCATTCTGCATATATCAGGACGCAGACCCTTCTGAAAATGCTCGGCCTGCATCTCCTCCGAGGTGATGAGGTGGGGAGCAAAACGCCCAAGTTCTATAAATCTTCGGGTGTACTGTTCCACGGTCATGCTCCCTTGGACCAAACTTGAGAACTCTCTTGCTTTTTGCTGCCTCACGGAAGCGGGAAAGAACTGATCATTAAATTCTTTCTTGAAGTGCTGCCAAGTCACAGCGGCAAAAGATCCCAATTCTGATTCCAGCATTACTCTCTTGGTATCCCACCACTCAGAAGCGGTGCCTTGCAACAAATAGCTGGCATAGAGTACTTGTTGCGCCTCAATACAACCACATACTTCAAAATTTTTTTCTAAATCTCTGACCCACTTTCCAGCCCGAAGTGGATCCTCTTCTCCCGTAAAGGGTGGAGTTCTATGCGCCAGAAAGCGCTCATAGGTGCATCCAACTTGCACCATTCCACTAGGCCCTCCTTGTTGCAAAGGCTCTCCTTGTTGTGGCCAAGGACATCCTTGTTGTGGCCAAAGCCCTTCTTGTTGTGGCCAAGGCACTCCTTGTTGGGGCCTAAAATTCTGCTGCATGAACTCAATCATCTGCCGTATTGCTTGGGCAATGGAATCATCTCTCGGTGTATCGTCCCGAGGCCCTTGAGTAGATTTTCTTGGTCTCACCATCTTCCTGCCACAACACAACCTTTGACCCCCTTTAAGAAAAACAAAAAAAAAAAAACCAACAACATAAAACCAAAAATCAAAAACCAAAACCAAACCACATAACAAGAAACAAAAAGAAACCAGCATGCAATAACATAACTAAATAAATAAAAACAAGCAAACAAGCTCAAATAAATTCAAAACAAATCAAATAGCAACTTTACTTAAAATAAATTTTAAAACACAACTTTAAAAAACATTCTGGTACTCCCTATGGGACATGTGGTTTTACCCAGAGCCAAACCGCTCTGATACTACCTGTGACGCCCCCAAATCCCAACGTACGGATACGGGAAAATCGAGACGTCTGGATGGTGACATCACGGGTCTCCACCCTATCGCCAAGTGCCAAGTGTGTGTATAAGCAACAAATATGCACGAAAGAAACACGCAGCGGATAGCAAAGTCATAAACTAAGTACCAGATTTTTTTTTAGCTTAATACAAAGCGGTTCAAAACATACATAATAAAATATTACAAACTACAAATATTGTTTTAAAACCAACTACAAAGCATAACTCCACTCAAAACTCCAGCGGAGCTGCATCCTCGGGCTCAGCCTCCTCCTCCTCCTCAAACTCTGCATCAAAATCTACGGTACCAAAAATGGTGCCTTAGGTAAGTAAGATCCAAATACCACTAGATAAAAACATATTAACTCAAACAATATGCATGAAAGAAAAGCCAATGCACATGACCCGTAAAACCATATTTTTTCCACGCACGCCAAAAATCCATTTGGCCCAAAAACATTACCATTAAAACCATTCCTTGCCATTATCCTAGATAATGGCCCAAAACAAAAATCACCATTTTCTCAGAAAATGGATCACATAGCCTCAAAACAAATCTCGCCATTTTCCCAGAAAATGGCTCGTAACCAAAACCATAAAACCGATCTAATTATGCATGCACCATGATCTCTCCTAGGAATCATCCGCACACTCTGGCTCTGTGCCACATCGCAGGTAATGTCTACGCGTGTGATAACTAAACAAGCAATGCTCAGTACTCGCGCCCAGCGCGTCCCTGGCCAGGCCATCCTCTAGTCCCTGCCACTCTAGGGACCACGGAGTCGGCACGACAGCGTTACCGTATCGTGCGATCCGGTCATCGCCCTGCGACAACCTAGGGGATTTCACTCAGTATTATCCACTCCCGAGTGACCAGAGGAGCTCCACCAAGATAATAACCCAACCCGACTTGGGCTCGTGAGACACACGCACCCGAAATTCCATTTACGCCAACAAAACATGATTTTTCTCAATTAAAATAAAATGCACGTGCATCCACCATGTAAATGCAATCTCAATGCACAAAACCACCAACCAATCATAAATCAGCAAACCAAGCAACTCCGTCCTCAATCCATCCGACCCCCGAACTCCTCGGATTCAGTCCAGAATCAACCAACCAGCAGATAAATAATTATTGGAAGAGCAAAATATATTTAAATCTAAAAGTAGAGTTTGAAAAATACTTACAGTGCTATACGGTATTTTTTGAAAGCTCGCGGCGCTGCAAACGGCGGAGGAAAAGTAACGTAACAGTGTATTTTACACTGTGGCCGTGGGTATAAATTACCAACTTTCGAACGGGGACAAACCAAGGCATGAAATTAATAGAGAATGGCCTTGAGGTGTTTATGAAGCTAAAAGAAGTGTGTTTTGACTGTGGGTGGCTGTGGAAGGCCAAAAAGGGGCTGAATGGAGTTGAGCTAGTGGGAGCTGCTCCAGCTACAGATCGGGGCTGGAATTGGGTGGGTTAGGTCGGTAAGAGGTAGGGGAAGAAGTTATGAAGAGGTTGTGGCCGGAGGTGGAACGACGGCGCCGGAAAAGCTCAAAAACCGTGTGGCTTGGAAGAGCTCGTGGTGGCTAACGGTGGCTCGGATGGAGGTGAAACTTGGTGGGGATGTTCACTGGTAGAAGGGAAAGAAAATTGGGTAGGTGGTGTCAGCCATGTCGCCAGCAAACGGCTGTTCTGGGCTGAGAAAGCAACCAGCGACAGAGAGAGAAAGGAGAGTTGGTGCCGTGACTTCCAGCCATGCGTGGCAGCTAACGACTGCACGGATGGTCCTGAAAATTGGTGGGGATGATCACTGTTGGGAGGGAAAGATTTTGTTGGGGGTGGTGTACTACACGGCTGCGGGACAGCGGCAAACTGGGCGGCCGAAGGGTCGGCGATGGGAAGGGAAGAAAGGGGCAGCTCGGGCACGCAAGAAAGAAAAGGAAAAGAAGAAGGAAAGAGAAAGAAAGAAGAAGGAAAGAAAAGGGAAAAGGAAAAAGGGAAAAAGAAAAAAGAGAAAAGAAAAGAAATGAGGTCCAAGCCTCACTCCGGAATCCAAAAACTGATCCGCCGAAAACGATTTTAAAAAATATAAAACGACTAAAATAAATTAAACACCGCATCAAATAAAATAAAAACCAATTTAAAATACAATAATTTAAAATAAATAAACCAATATATTAATTAAATTAAAAACAACCCTTCAGTGAAAATACATGTAAAAATGGGTCATCACACAAATAGCTACTGCTGTAATTAAGAGAAAAAGAACAGGAGAATTAGAGAAGTTTTTCCTTCTTGCATGGGGACTTTGGTATAGAAGAAACCAAAGAATATATGAAGGAAACATCCTATCAACTTAGTAAGTTATGGAGCATGCATTTACATTATACCAGGAACATAAAGCAACAACAGAGGCCATGAAGATTAAATAGAAGTATAAGTGCCATTGGCAGCCTCCTCTTGAAGGTGTTTTGAAGCTAAATATTGATGGTGCTCTTTTCAGTGATCAATGTAAGGCTGATGTTGGTGCTGTGCTTTGTGACAATGAAGGGAAGGTGATATTTACTGCAAGTAAAACTGAACCTGCTATAGTTGATTCTTTGGAGATTGAATTCCTTGCAATTTTAAGGGGTTTGCAATTGTGTGTGTCACTTGGAATTACAAAACTTAGAGTGGAATCTGATTCTTTGTTAGCAGTTCAAGAGTTGGAAAAGGAAGGGTATTCCACTACATTATGGGGTGGATTGATTAAAGAGATTAAAAATATGCTTCAAAGGTATCCAACTTGGTCCCTTCATCATAAGGGAAGGGAAGAAAATGGAGTTGCTCATGCTTTGGCTCGTTTTGCATGGAATTTAGATGATATATGTATTTGGTGGAACGCAATTCCAGATTGTATCTCCCAATCTATTTGGGTTGATTAAAATTTGAAATGTTTGAGTTTGATGAATAAAAAGTACATCTTCTTATAAAAAAAAAAATGAGTGGATCTCTGCAAATGTAGGACACCCATTCACTCTCTAGATCTCTACAAGAGCAGCATGTAATTCAACCTCACCATAACCCTATTATATCAAGAGTTATACAAGATAATGAGAAACTGTATAATCACCAAACATAATTGATTTTACCTCAAACGACTTGTGGATGTAGACTTTTTTGTTGAATCACGTAAATTTTTGTGTTTCTTTTTATTTTCATTTTTTTCCTTTTGTTTATTATTTACTTCATGGATGAGCATCTAAGCACTCTATTAATGCTGAAGCTGTCATCATGGGTCATTCGATTGTATTGTTGGACTTTGGCCCCACTGAAAAACTGCATCAACACTTACAGTAAAAATTAAAAAAAAAATAGAAAATAAGAAAGAGAGAATGGGAGAGAAGAAACTTTTTAGGGCTACATCTTGTTTATTATGAATAATTCAATACAGCATAAGTCCTGAGTTGTAGAAAAAATTACATAGAGATAGATTAGATAATCTCTAGATAATTATAAAATTCAAATATCTTGGTAATAATCATATCAGATTTTACTTTGAGCTTAATTTGATTTTATCTTTATCTCTAACATGTTAGAGATAAGTATGCGTCGTAGGCGAAGAAAGACCAATAGGTGACCAAAGAGGCACTCAAGAGAAGATCACGTGGTACAAGGTGATTAAGAGTTGAAATTGAGAAAACACATAGTTTGGGGTTTATAGGATAATGCAAGGGATAGCAATGGTTGGCAAGGAATCTTACTTGTCGTTTATCTCGTGAAAGGTTCACGCCAATAGAATAGATGCCGCAGAGATACCCATGTTGGCGGCACACTATCATCTCCAGTATCATATCCACAAGAAAGACTTTACCAAATGGGATGCCTTGAACCATATAAATACACCACCAAGTATGTATTGCAAGATTATTAGATTGATTAAGAGACTTTAGATTCGAGTTAACTTAACCATTGGAGGTAGGGATGTAACTAGTCCAGTTCGGTTGGGTTTTAGACAAATTTTGAAACTGAACCGATACATATATTGGTTTTGGAAATTTAAGGACCGATTTATCACCAAAATAAGAACTCTCGTTTTTCCTTTTCTTTTTTTTTTTTGCTTTTCCCGGTTTGGTCCAATCCAGTTTTCTAGTTTACCATTTACATGTGTGACACTATATCAGTTTAATATTATATGTTTTTCAATATTAAACTTAATTGTTTGAATTTAGTATTTATTACTAATAATTACTAACTCATTAATGTTTAAATATACTAGAATAGTATAAGTAGTGTCTAACTTGTTAGTAGGATTAATAAAATTGAATAATAAGAATAAATTGTCAAATTACACTAGTATAAGTAGTGTCTAACTTACATCAAATGTTATAATAATTTTATTTTAAAAGATTAATAAACTTGAATAATAAGATTAGAATTTCATGTTATATATATTAATTAAATATTTAACATATAATATATATTGTATAATATAAAAAATTAAAAATATATATACCGGTCCGGTTTGGTTTAAAACGGTTTTTCAAAATATGAAAATTGGTGCCCTACTGGTTTAGGACCAATTTTGATTATTAAGAATCGGAACCGCACTAGACCGGTTAGAAACAGGACGAAATCCACTGGTTCAACTGGTTTCTTTTTTATTTTTTATTTTTTTACACCCCTAATTGGAGGCATCTCCTACTAAGATAACCTAAGGTTGTTTCTCTATCCATAGGTGGCCATTGGAAGCATTGCAATCACTGCTACAATTGTCTCAACAGTAATAGTTTGAAATTTAAGAAAATTTAGTACTGTTCACCCGACCCGAATATTGTTCCAAAAATCGAGATAATTTTTGACCCACTTGGATTCCATTTTGTTTTATTTTCATTTTTAAATCTGGCACATAACTAATAATAACCAATGTTATTTAAGTCATAATTCAAGTAATTTAGTAATAGTCGGGTTAATACTCGTCCCGATTGATACATTTTGGAGTAAAATTGAAAAGTTACATCCACTAGAAAAAGAGTGAGTTCGACACAATCAAGTTACATCCAAACCATGTCTATGTCCTATTGTTACAAGAAATCCCTTCCTTCCTGATCAAATCAACCAAAATCGTCATCATGATCGGCTCCATGATCTCAAGTAGTGCACTAATATTGCTATCATCTCCTTCTCCTAGACCATGCCTTTCAATCAGTCTTGTGTGGGGAAGGAAATCTTTGAAGGCCCAGGAAGAAGGTGCTCAATCCCCTACTCAGGAGTTGGGATAGGTAGGAAGGAAAGGCCTAGGAGGAAGGGTAGCAAGCAGATCACGACTAGGATCACGTGACTTGACATGCCTAACCAAGAACTGTTTGGCCCTGGAACCCAAGAGGGCTGACACCCGAAATGGCAAACCGTCAATAATGTGCCGAGCTTGGCGCAGTGAGTCTACAAGGACGAGAGAGCTCATTCGATGGCCACACTGTATTAATTGTGTGGGGGCGGACACGTGAGCTGGACCACACCGCAATTAATGTACTCAGAGGAACTGCACACAACGAAAAAGTTCACCCAGATGTCAGTCGCGGTGTTGTTCAGGTATGACAGGACTAGAAAACAAGTAGAGGACATCAGGGATGTGCGTGTTAGAACCCTGAGGAAAGTGGACCATGGCCGAGCTACCCATGTCCTGGCACACCAAGACAGCGCCCTGACATGGCCATGAGCATACCTGGACAGCCCCACATCTAGTCCACATGCATGTCATGACGCATGCCTTGACACTCATGAGGTACCAAGCGAGGTTGTTGGCCATGCACAGCTTAGCACACTGGCCAGCATGCGCACGGCCCATGCCCAGCAAGGTTAGTGATAGTGTGCAACCTCGCACACTGCCCAGCATGCGCACACCCCTATGCATCCCCCTACGCTGCATGGCCCTGCGCATGCCCCTGTGCCACAGGCCTATGCCTATGCCCTTGTGCTGCATGCCAAGCCAATGCCCAGGCCCTTGCTTGGGTCATGCCGCACAGTAAACATACCATGTTAATGCCCAGGCCCTTTCCTGGGCCAGTAGCACTAGCAGCAGGAGGCCAATGCCTTGGCCACCAGCCTGTGCTGTGCCATGCTAGCACCAGTCCAGCCATGCCACCTAGGCCATAGCGCATGTCGTGGGCCAAGCTAGGCCACCAAGGGCCACGCGGGGCCCATCCAAGGCCTTGTTTGCATGAGATCACTTTAGGGTTTCCTTTTATGTTTTTCATTATAAATAAGGCACTTAGCCATTTCATTTGTATCTTTTGATCATTTGACATTTTTCCTTTGTGGAATAGTTTGGTTTCTTCTTGTGAACAATTTTCGTGCTTTTGCACTTGGGCTCTTTTGGGTGTAATTCGTTGAATCCCAAGGAGAGGATTGACATCTTGTAATTTGTGAATAGGTGTCGTCAATTTATCTATTTTTGTTTTACCACCTTGCAATTCGTGAATAGGTGTTGATTCATTTGATCAGTCTCTTGTTTATTTTCCATTCAATCTTCTTTTCATCCATTTTACCAATGTTTGCATGATTTCCATTCTTTATTCAAAAATCCAAAAATACTTTCTTGTACTTATATTTTCTAGTTTGTTCAAAACTTTTCTTGCATTTTCTCGCATATCAAATATATCCTAAGCCTCCATCTTTCCAAGGCCATATTCCCATAATTTTCAGTTTCCAAAGTAAGCCACCTTTCATCCACATTAACCCTAGCGAAACCCTAGAGTCCAACAAGGTAACTCGTACCTTTTAGGAATCTTCATCCCTTGACTCACTCAATCCCATCCTCACATCACTCAATCCCTTGAAACACTCAAACCACTCAATCCTTCAAATCACTCATTTCCTAGAATCACTAAAGTCAACCATTTCCAAAACCAAAACCCAATCCCTCTGTAAATCAATTCCTACAATTTAGGAATCATAGCTCACTCATCTCTATCTCTCCAAATCTTACCAAAGATCCTCATCTCTTGCTATATTCGAATCCTACCTTCCATCTCCCATTTCTAAATTCTAGGAACATCCCTAACATCACTCATTTCCACCAAAGGCCTTCCTCATCTTACCTTAGCCAATCCCTAAAGTCAAGGAACCACCCTAGACTCATTCAAACACCACCAATTCCTCCTTCCAAACCCTAGCAACCCATACCACACTCCAACCCTAATCCATCACTTCCTAAATTCGTAATCCTCCTTAGCCTCCACCCAAAACCCTAGCTACACTTCACCATACCAACCCTAAGCATCATCCAAGTGGCACCAACATCAAGGGCAACCATCAAGCCGTTCCACATTGCATCAAACACACCAAATCATCACTTAGATCACCCGAACTCATCATCATAATCATCATTTTACCAATAAACACCATAAATTCATCAACCTAGGAACCTTCATTGCCATTATACATTCAAGGCCAAGCAAGTTGGTTAGGCACAATCGGTCATCACCACAACAAGGCGAGCTTGTGGATCTTAATATTTAGGGACTAGACCAAGATCCCTAACAGAGTGACCCAAGTAGGAGGCCGCACCCAAGTAGGTACAAATACCCCTCATTCTACCAAGAGATGGGTGATGAACTTTCATTTTCCTTATTCCTTCCTCTTCAATGTTTAAACTTCTTTTCTTGTTTATTTTATTTTATTTATTTATATCTCTTCTCCTTTTTTTTTTTTTTTTTTTGAGAGCAAATCTAACTTGAGCATCAGAGGCTCTCCGGCCCTGAGCTCCCTATTCTTATCCATGTAGGAAATTGTCCGAAGGTTGCAAGTGTAAGGTCACCCAGGCCCGTGAAACACTTCATGAACATTGGCGCCATCTATGGGATTTTCTTCCCGCAACCTGTGTTTTCTTCGTATGCCAGCAACCACTCGCGACGGGCAGAAGAGCAGACCGAGTATATGAAAGAAGGATCGTCGAACTAGTGGCACTGATGCAAAAACTCATGGAGGAGATGGCGGTCTTATGGCAAGAAAACATTGCACTGAAAGGGGGGATGAAGAGTAGGAGGGAGACCGATAAAGCCATAACTTGAAAATGCATTCACCCCTTGAGGTGGAAGCAGCCGAGGAAGAGCGATGTGGAGCCGACCTTTAGTTCCAGAAACTTGAAAACAAATATGAAGAGGTGGTTAAACGGGTAGGACTACCATCCACAGTGGACCAATTGCTCACTTGCGTCGAGTTTCCGTATAGTGCCAACATCAGGGTAGTTCCCCTACCACCAAGGTTCAAGGTCCCCCAGATACACGAATATAACGAGTCGAAGGACCTCTTGGAACATTTGGAAAATTTCAAGGAACACACGACTTTGCATGGATTCCTGAGCCAACTCGCATGTAGAGCGTTTCCCCTCACTTTGAGGGAAGCAGCAAGAGCATGGTTCGGAGCCCTACTGTCTAGGACCATCACTAGCTTCATAGAGTTGTCTCGACTCTTCTTGACACAGTTCATGGCCAGTCGAAAAAGAATGTGACTTACTGCGTATCTCCTAACTGTGAAGCAAAGGGACGATGAAAGACTGAAGTCCTACCTTTCCCGTTTGAACAAGGAGCGCATGACGATGGATGACCAGAATGAGAAAATCACCCTGGTAGTGCTATTGGGGGGAATTTGGCCCCACAACCCCTTCAAGACGGATATTGCAAGAAAGACCCCGACTTTTTTGAGAGAGTTCTAGACCACACTGATGGTTCATCAACACTAAGGACACGCTCCGACCACTGACAGCATCGACTAAAAGGCCACCGGACAGAGCAGTGAATGAAGTTGGGAAAAAGGCAAAAAGAAGGGTCGGGACTTGAAACACAAGGAGCAACAGCTCATGCGTGGAAAGGCAGGACATCACATCCACACCAACCTAGCAGTGGAGGTTGAAAATGACCCAAGGCTGTAGGAAGAGAGACTGCGAGATTTGACTCGCCCCAAGTATTGCACCTACCACAAGACTAGCAGCCACATGATAGAAGATTGCGTTACAAGGAAATAAAAGTTGGAAGAAATGGAAGCTCTAGTAGATTAGCGGGGTGACGAGAGGTGAGGCCTATGGTATGATGACAGAGTTGGGACACGAAGAAGCAAGAGTCTAGATAGGAGGAGGTCAGACGGGCGTAATAGGACTAGCCCTCAATGAAAGAGTCCAGCCAGAGAGGAAGGCCCGATGGGAGAGATACACACGATAGCAGGATGATATGCAGGCGGAGGCATTACTTCATCGGTGAGAAAGGCCCATGCCAGGAGAGTAAGGTACGAGGAAGTATTCACTACTTACAAGGCACCCCTAAGCACGAGAAGCCACGCAAGGGAGCTAGTCATAAACTTCAGTGAAAAGGATGAAGAAGGAGTCCTGTGCCCCCATGACGATGCCCTTGTTGTGGTTGTGCGTATCGCCAACTATCTAACAAGAAGGATCCTAACAGATAACAGCAGCTCGAGGGACATTCTATAGTAGGAAACGTTTGTTCGGTTGGGAATCGCACCAGACTGATTGTGCCTAGCCCATTATCCCTTCAAGGGTTTTACTAGAGATGTCATCCAACTGGTTGGGCCATTATAACCCTATCCATTCTGGTAGGAACAACCCCATGAACAGTAGCGGTCGTGGTGGACTTCCTCATAGTAAGGGCTCCTTCCTCCTACAATGTGATCCTGGGTTGAACAACGTTAAATTGGCTCAGGGGAGTGATGTCAACCTACCACTTAAGAATGAAGTTCCCTACCCCAATGAGAGTGGGAGAAGTGCGTGGTGAGCAAAAGGTGGCTACGATTGCTACACTTAGGAACTGAAGCACAATGCCACTGAAGTTTGAACCCTCAAGAGGATGACCGAAGTGGCAAAGTAGTCCAAGACTTAAGAAGACCGCATGGCCAAAAAGACCGCATGTGATAGGATATTTTGGTTGAAAAACATGGGTCTGCCCATTTATGTAACCCTCCCAACCATGTAACCCACAAATCAGTTTAATAAAAGTATGGTTAGCCCTTGTTGCTTTTTGCCTCAAAATACCAACATATCATGTGCCAAAAGCCCAGTCCCTAAGCTGGCCGCTATGCATTGACTAAGGGCTAGGGCCTCTTGAGCCATCCCTCTTTATAGCCACCCGGGCACGAGTAGAACACTCAACAGCCCTAGTGCAATGCACTGTGATGATTGATTGGGTAGGGCCACAAAGTCTTGAGCTCTCTCCTTCACAGCTAGCTGGGCACAAGTGAATTGACCTGCCGGCCTTCGTACACCACAAGCCCAGCCCCTAGGCTGGCCGCAATGCATTGGCTAAGGAGTTGGAACTTGTCCCACAGCTTCTGATGGTGCTCTTGTAAGTTGTCCATCTTCTCACTGAGGGTATTGCACTCAATCGAGGTGATCTTCGGCTCATTCCAGGCCTTTTGAACCTCTTGGCGGGCCAGGATGGATAGGGAACAAAGCGCTTGGATCTCCTCCTCAAGCTCATCTCGTTCGTCCATGATTATGCTTACTAATTGGTTAGCGACTTCCCCGGGGGGGGGGGGGAGGGAGACATTAGAGGTACTGAACCTGGAAAAGAAGGTTTCATGTGAAAGGAAGATTACATACTTGCTTGAAGAGAGGCCTCAACTTCTTGGCCTTACGCTGGATGGCATCAGCTTGGGCCATGGAAAAACTAGGGCCCGCGGTGATCGGCCAGCTTGGGAGAAGGAGGTGCCCTCATCGAAGGATAGTGCGGCAAGAGGAACCTCCCGGAAGGCCCCCCGTGGAGAGTTGGCATTCGGGATCAACTCAAGAACAAGCAAAGGAGGCAAGGGGAATCTCGACCTGGATGGGTCAGCACCATCATGGGGAGGTTCTTTCTTAGGCTGAGGAGTCATCCCAGGAGATGCCAGGTACGAGTTAGCCTTAGGCCCTGAAGGGGATGGCGATGGCAGGGATGGGAGCAGGCTGAAACTATCACTAAGCTCGACCTTGAAGGGATAACTCAACCCTAGTCCCTCCTTGGCCCTAGTGTCTAGAACACCCGAGCCAGAAGGACACCCAACGTCCAGGAAAATTGATAGGGAAGTAGCGCTTAGAGTAGGGACCACCAGAGAATAAGGAATTAAGGGAGACTTGGCCTGGGGCAAAATTGGGGGTGCCGTCTCTTAAGCAAGCACCCTTTCAAAGGAAAGGGGGGGCGTCTATGGCAACACCCTCCCGCGGGGTCAGCTCGATAAAGGTGCCTAGGAATATGGCTCGGAACACCTTGTCGCCCCCTCCTCAACGGCAACAAACATAGGAACCACAGATTCATGAGAGCCAGAAGGTGTGGCAGCCTCAGTGGAGCCTGTGGGGAATGTGAGATGAACCCTCGTGTGGTAACAACAGGGGTAGCTGGGCGAGTAGAAGATGCGCCCTGAGGAACCGGAGCCTCGGGAGATTGGAGAATAGGCGAGGGTGAGGGAGTAGCATGGTGAGCTTGGCAAAACTCCCTCGCTTGTAACTCTGCTTGGGTAAGTTCTTGAGAATATATGCTCGCTTCACCCCACGAAGCTGTGGGGGAAGGAGAGGGACCATATTTGTGAGGCCCGCCGCGAGACGACCCTTCTTGGACCTTGGGATGCATGGCAGCCCCATGGGAGGATCTTCCTCACAGAGCCTCATTCTCTTCATCATGCGCCCCTTTTGGGCACTTGCCCTTACCACGCGAGGTAGGGGAACTAGGGATTTTCTAGCCTCAAGGTGAAGGAAGATCCAGTAGGAACTCCCAGCCAAATACATACGATCGATCGGTGGTGGTGAGAAAGTCTTCGATGTTGACATCAGATAGTACGTCGTCGATCTTGGTGTCGTAATGAGTTGTAACCCAAGATAGCACAGTCACTAGTCGGGCCTCTTCCCTCCGAGACAAGTCCACACCCAAACTCTTGGCTAAGGGAACGTATGACCAAATGGCTTGGATGGAGAATTTCTGGAGATCATGCTCCCCCTTCGGGTATTCCCACCTTAGGCCTGAAACGAAGAAAAACTTGCAGGGACTAGTCTTTGATATGCAAATGACACGATTCCATACTGGTGATGCACTTACCAAGAGTGTGTGATTGAAAGCTGCACACGCTCCCATCCAATATCAACGCCCTGTACACAGATAGAAACTCGTGAGCAGTCAGGTCAAAATGCTCCTCTGGGCCAGAGTTGAGAACTCACCGGTTGATGATATAGCTCGCCACTAGCAGACGCCAGGCATTAGGATGAATTTGAGCTGGAGCTGACCCCAAAAAGTTGAGCACATCGCGGATTGGTTGTCAGAAAGGAAGCTGGAGCCCATTTGTGAACATAAGGAAGGCCTTGCAACCAGCCATCCCATGGGCGTCAATGGGAGCCTCGAAACTGTCGAGAGCCTCCAAGCTCATTGTCGAAGGGATGTTGTACTTTGCTCTAAGAGTGTGAAGGTCGTCATTGGTAACTGATGAAAGGAGCGAAAGCAGAGAGAGACGATGGTGATGGGTTAGGAAAACAAAGACGTCGAGTTCAGCAAGGGATGAGGAAAATCTTTGAGGCAAGGAAGTTCAAAGCGCCAAAGGAGTAGAGGAGGAAGGATAGGATCAAATGGGAAAAATAAAAGGGATTAGGGGTTTGTATAACCTCACGTGCAAACCTAGGTATGACGCAGCAACAGATTGTCAACATATAGAAGACCAAACGGTACAAAATATTAAGCATGGGAAAACCTTGCAAATGGCTGCGTGGGGAGCATGAGCCAATGGAGGGTCTAAGCAGAGACACATGTGGCCTACACAACACCACGGTCAGAGATAAGGAACTAAAGAGGTCCAAACAGTGAAAATCCTAGGAGATAATGATGGGGTAAGTGGCCTCGGGAAACCCAAGCGGCATGACATGACGTGGGATGAAAGGACATGTGGCGAACAACAACGCCATCAATGGAGACTTGCGCACGTGGACCTTGGTGAATGGGCTTCCAAACCTCAAGGAGACAAGGTAGCATGAGAGTCGAGCATGAGGCGGAGCCTTTTGGGAATTCTGATCACACATATGTGCTAAGAATTCACGAGGTACTGTGAGGGAGGAAATCTCTAAAGGCCAAGGAAGAAGGGGCTCGGGCCCCCACTCAAGAGTCGGGATGGGCTGGAAGGAATGGCCCAAGAGGAAGGGCAACAAGCGGATCACAATTGGAATCAAGTGTCCTGACATGCCTGACTAAGAGCTGGTTAGCCTTGGCAAGCAAGAGGGTTGACACCTGAAGTGGCCGACCATCAATAACGTGCCGAGCTTGGCGCATCGAGTCTACATGGACGAGAGAGCTCGTCCGATGGCCACACCACATTAATGTACCTAGAGGAATTGCATGCAACAAAAAAGTTTGCCCAGATGTCAGCTGCATCGTTGTTCAGGTCTAACAGGACTGGTAAATAAGTAGAGGACGTCAGGGATGTGCGACCCCTCACTCTGCCAAGAAAGGGGCTATGAACTTTCATTTTCTTTATTCCTTCCTCCTCAATGTTTATACTTTTTTTTTTTAATCTCTTGTCCCCTTTTTTCCTGAGAGCAAATCTAAATTGAGCATTGGAGACTCCCTAGCCTTGAGCTCCCTATTCTTGTCCTTGCAGGCAATTGTTCAAAGGTTGTGAGTGTAAGGTCGCCCAGGCGCATGAAACACTCTGTGAACATCATGCATTGAGCTTTTGGCTCTTATATATGAGTAATTCTATATACAATCGTGAAGTGCATAAATACCACATAATCACTTTGAAAAATAGTGGAGTCTACTATTAAAAAATAAATTTTTTTCATGTGGGTATCATATTTTATTCACTTTTTTCAAATCGATTACGCGACAATTACATAATTCACAATTATAAATATCTTTTCTTCTTATATGCAAGGTGTACCACATTATCTATGCAAGGTGTACCAGGTGAAGCCCACCAGACTTGCCACCACATTATCTGGTGGGCTTAAGCCAATAATAGTGCACTACTATGCTACAACTTTTTATTCCTCTTTTGTCCTTTCGGTTTTTTATGGTATTCCAAGTAAAGGCTGCTGGATGAAAGGTCAATTCCAAGATTCAAAAAGTAATTAATCCCTAACGCTATTAAGAATCATTATCATCGATCATCAATGATCTTCTCAAGTATATGGAATTTCTATCTTCTACAAAGTGTTCGGGTATGGATAAAATAATATGACATGAGTGCACCTTGGATCAGGATTTGTTGTAAACACCATCCAAAAGATTGTTGTGAGGTACTCAACATAACACGTTTTTTCATCAGAACATTAAGATGCACTTAATCATTCCTGGCAAGCCTCAAACACTTCGTCAGAATTTGATATCTAGTTAAATTGTTCCTTCAGTCTCTTATCTCCAGCGCCACACAATTAATTAAAATCCTTATTTTTAGAGTTCAAACTGAAACAACTCACTAAATACTCAAAACAACAATTTGAACCCATTGTTGCCATCTTGTTCATCTCGTACAAAGAAAGTGAATATTGAATAACAATATCATCATCATCGTCATACCTTCAGATTAGAAGAGAAAATGGGCTAATTGGATTTGGTGCTGTTGAGCATTGCCAAGGCCAATCCAAATGTCAATAAAGCCTAAATTTAACTATATCCGAGAAAAAATATTTATATTGAACTAACCAAAAGTCTAAATACTTGAGCTACAGTAGATGTTGAATCCTCTATGAACCTGGTGAATTACTGTTCGTACTGGAAAGACATATTTTTATTATTTCAGCTACCTACCTCTCTCTTTCCTTCGTTCTTCTCTCTTTCTTCTACCCAAAGTTGCCCATTTCCCTCGTTTTTCTTTCTTCTCTCGAAAGCTCCTAGCATTTGATCCTTTGTCTTCTTCAACCTGCAAGCACCCTTCTATTCTTCATCTTCTTCAAACGATAATCTCTCTTCCTCGCTCCTTTCTCCTTATTCTCTATGTAGGCTTTCCTCTCCCTCTTCTCTTTCTATTTTCTCCCAAAAATGGTTGTTGTAAATTTGGCATACATAAGAGTGGATGACTGAGGGAGAGAGGGAGAGATGATGCAGAAATCAAACCTTTTCAAAGCCCAACACAAGAATAAATTCGTTCCTCCCAACTGCCATGGAAAACTCTCTCAAATTTGCATAGGTACCCATCTCTATCTCCCTCTGTGTATCTATATGTATTAGATTGTAATGTAAACTCTTTACATGTGTATGTTTTTTTTTATTCTTTAATTAAAGTTGGCACAGTGTATAAGGTACCTCAGTGAATATCAAATGTATAAATAGGACTTTTTTGTCTTGTACAGTCACACACATTATTTTAATACAATGAATTTCTTACATTTGAAATGGGAGAGTTTGACATGGTATCAGTAAATCTATTCTTTTGCAATTAACCTTGCTTTCCTTTTTCATATTTCCAGAGCCTTCCATTTCACGATTCCATCTCCTTCACAATCTCATCATCCTCTAATTCTCACATTTGATTTTGAGTACACAATTTTTTTTTTTTCAGTTTCAATTTTGTTTCTTGTTTGGAATTTCATTTTTCATTGTTTTGCCTAAATCACAAACCCTAGAGTCATGCCTAAGAATGACTGCAGATCATTTTAGTGTGCTCCTCATCAATGAGAAGCTCCACACAAGCAATTACCATTCCTGGAGCCGATCTATGTTTCTCTCTTTGAAGGCGAGAAACAAGTTAGGTTTTATTGATGGATCCTCCTGCTAAAACTAACTCTCCATTTTCTCTGTGGAGCAAATGTGACACTATTGTCATTTCTTGGCTTCTCAATTCCTTGTCCCCTAAAATGGCTCAAAGTGTCATGTATGTTGAATCTTCTCATGCGATGTGGCTCAAATTGAAGGAGAGATTTTCTCAGGGGAACGAACCTCTTGTTTTTGAGTTGCAGATTGCCATCTCTGCCCTATGACAGGATCAAAGCGATGTAAGTACTTACTTCATTGAATTGAAGGTGCTTTGGGATGAATTGTTAAATTACCAACCCTTACCAGTATGCATCTGTGAAGGATGTACACGTAATTCATCCAAGACCTTTGCTTCATATCATCACTAGAGTTATGTGATGACATTTCTCATGGGGCTTACTGATGCATTTGATGCCGTGAGAGGTTAGATCTTAATGATGGAACCTCTGCCATTTATTAATAAAGCTTTTAGTCTTGTTATACAAGAAGAACGCCAAAGGCTAGTAAGTTAGAGGCATACTCCTTCTATATCTGTTGATTATGTTGCTTTAGCTTCCAAGCCAGACATTGTAGTGAGGAATTTCAAACCTTCTACCCGTAGAAAGGTCACCTGTAGTCATTGTGGCATTTCTGGCCATACAGTTGGCAAGTGCTACAAAATCCATGGATATCCTCCTAACTATAAATTTCGAGATAAGACTAAAGGTGTCAATGCTTCTGCCACTGCTGTTCAGAACACTGATTCATCTTCCTTGCCACTTACTACAGATTAGTGTCAGTAATTACTAGCCTTACTCAAACTAGCTGCTTCCTCTCCACCTCTTTCAGTGAACATGGCTTTAATTCTTAATTATGTTTGTGCCTTTGTTAATTCATTTCACTCGTATTTTTGGATAATTGACAGTGGTGCATCAGAACATATGGTTTATTCTCCATGTTTCTATACCAGCAAGCCTGCTATTCTCTCATTCCGTCAAATTAACTAACGGTACATTTGCTCAGGCTACACATATTGGTGATGTTGCTTTAAGTTCCTCTCTTATTCTCACCAATGTTTTATGTGTACCTAGTTTTACTTTCAATTCTCCTATCAGTTAGCAAAATTACTCAAACATCACAATGTTGTTTGATCCTTAAACCTCATCATTGTTTCTTGCAAGACCTAGTAACCTCGAAGATGATTGGGATGGGTGAAATGCAAGATGGCCTCTACAGGTTGACTTTTCCTCAGCCATTTACTATTTCCAGGGAATCTTCTACTCCTACATCCTATTTTGCAATTCAATCTAATGTAGCCTTGTGGCACTTTAGTTTAGGTCATCCATCTTCTTCTGGCCTGTATTCTTTACAATGGTTTATTCTTGTTTTGCATTCCAAATTTGATACTTGTACAACTTTTCCAATTGCAAAACAGAAGCAATTATCTTTTCCTATTGGTAATCGTAAATGTAATGCATCATTTGATTTGATACATTGTGATATTTGGGAACCAATGGCAACTTCCACTTATGATGGTTTTAGAGATTTTCTCACTATAGTAGATGATTATTCTTAGGCTACATGGGTATATCTAATGAAATCTAAGTCTGAAGTTGCATCTTTGCTACAGTCTTTCTTTCTTCATGTTGAAACACAATTCAATCTCAAAATCAAAGCGCTTAGGTTCGATAATGGTCTTGAATTTGCTTTAAAATCTTTTTTTGCTTCCCAGGGAGTCTTCCACCAGCTGAGTTGTGTTACAACTCCACAACAAAATTTTGTTGTGGAGTGTAAACACCAGCATATCCTTAATGTGGCGAGATCCCTTCTTTTTCATGCTAAACTTCCTCTTTTTTATTGGGAGATAACATCCTTACTTCTATTTATTTGATTAACAGAATTTCGAGTCCTATTATTTTGAATAAGACTCCTTATGAGCTTTTGTATCACAAAATACCATCTTATACTCATCTTAGGGTGTTTGGATGTTTATGTTTTGGTTCAACACTCTCTCATGCTTGTTCTAAATTCTCTCCTAGAGTTGTCAAGTCTATTTTTCTAGGTTATCCTTTTAGTGTTAAGGGTTACAAACTGTTAAACTTAGAAACTCAAACTTGCTATATCTCTAGAGATGTAGCACTCCATGAAGAAGTATTTCCTTTTGAATATTCTTCTTCAACACCATCCTATGCTATAGATTTTATGTTTTTACATAATACTTAAAATCCTTCTCTTGGTCCTCTACCCAATCCTGCTCTTAATTCTGATTTTAATATTACCGCTCTTCCACAAATTGAGATCAGTAATATTAATTCCAATCCTTCATTAGCTCCCTCAGCTCTTTCTCTTAGAAGGTCATCTAGGACTCGAAACCCTCCTTCATACCTTCATTCATATCACTGTCAATAGGTTGCTGCTTTGCATTCACCCTTTCCCACTGATCAACGGGTTGCTGGTCTTACTTCCTCACATATTTCTCACCCAATCAGTAGGTATTTGACATATGATAAACTGTCTCCATCTCATAAATCTTTTGTTCTCACTACCTCTATCCTTGTTGAGCCTAAATGGAGAGAAGTTATGCAAGCAGCATAGGATGGCAGTGATAAGTTAAGCTGTGAAGTATCCTAAATGGAGAGAAGTTATGCAAGCTGAAATCTCAGCTTTACAATAGAATGACACTTGGAATTTAGTCCCTTTACCTCTTGGTAAACTCCCAGTTAGATGTAAATGGGTGTACAAATTGAAGCTGAAATCTTATGGGAATGTGGAAAGATGTAAGGCTAGGTTAGTAGCCAAGGGATACACCCAAATTAGAAGGACATGACTACTATGAGACTTTTAGTCTAGTAGCCAAACTCACTACTGTGAGAATTTTCCTTTCAATCATTTCTACCAAACCGTGGCCAATTGTTCAGCTAGATGTAAATAATGCCTTCTTGAATGGTGAGCTTTAAGAAGAGGTTTACATGTCATTGCCCCCTGCTTTTGACATCAAGGGGGAGTCAAAACTTGTATGCAAATTTAAGAAATCCTTGTATGGCTTAAAACAAGCATCAAAGCAATGATTTGCAAAATATTCTCATCGACTTTGCTGCTCAATGGGTTTACTCAATCAAGATCAGACTATTCATTTTTCAGCAAGCAAGAGGGTGCTTCAGTTATCTTTCTTCTCATGTATGTAGATGATATTTTAGTCTCGAGTAATGATGCTACTGCTAGGGAAGCTTTGAAGTCATGTCTCAACAACCATTTTAAGATGAAAGACCTAGGTCCTTTGAAGTATTTCTTAGGCCTTGAAGCAACTAGGTCTACTAAGGGAATTCACCTTTTTAGAGAAAGTCTGGAGATTATTGAAGATTGTGGCTTAGCTGGTTGTAAACCAGCACCTTCACCCATGGAACAAAATTTGATTTTGAATGCTGAAAGTGGGGATGAGTTAGAAGATCCTTCTCAATTTAGGAGATTAATTGGTAGATTGATTTACCTAACCATTACAAGGCTAGATATTGCCTTTTCAGTGCAAAGATTAAGCCAGTTCATGCATAGGCCTTGGGTTCCACACATGGCAGTTGTGAATAGGGTGGTTCAATACGTCAAAGCCATAGTTGGCTTATAATTATTTTGGTCATCTACTTCCACTGATTTCCAGCTCAAAGTGTACATAGATTCAGATTAGGCAGGATGGAATTTAGGCAGCATGGAATTTTGGTCATTACTAAGGGAATTTATTACGATGCCTTGTCGCAGATCACGTTACCAGTTGGGATATGGTACTTCCTCATGCCGAGTTTGCTTTTAATAACTCTGTTAATAGATCAACAGGATGTGCTCCATTTGAAGTGGTTTATGGATTCCGACCAAGTACTCCACTTGATATTAATTCATTGCCGTTGCCATCCAGGCCAAGCGAGGCTGCCTTGGATTTTTCTAGTTTCATGCAAAATGTTCACGAAGAGTGCAAATGGCGCCTTACTTTCCATACAAATTCTTATGCAGCTTCAGCCAACTCCAAATGTAAGGATCGACAATTTAACGAAGGTGATATGGTCCTTGTTCGTTTTAGGCTAGAGCGTTTTACTCCAGGGAGTTTTACCAAGCTTCACGCATGCCGAGCAGGTCCTTTTAAAGTTACCAAGAAATTGGGAACTAATGCATACGTTATTGAGTTACCCTCTGATTTTGGTATTAGCCCTGTGTTTAACATAGAAGACCTTACTGCATTCAAAGGTGATGCTAGTGACTTTTCTGCATTACCAGCTCCAGAGGTCATCCCAGTTATGCGAATACCAAAGAACACAGCGCCACGAGATGAGATTGCTGCAATTCTTGACCATCAATTTGTTTCCACTCGACGGGGCAGATATTACAAGTTCTTGGTCCAGTGGAAGAATTGTCTGAATTCAGACTCTGTTTGGTTGCAAGCGTCGGAACTCAAACGTTTACATCCACATCTTTTTGCTGCTTACATTCAGCAAAACTTGCTAGAGTCAAGTTCTTCAGGAGAGTCAGCAATTGATGCAAATCAAGAGGGAAATATGGATGTAGATATGGACGTGGAGGCAAATCTGGAAGGTGCTATTGATGTAGAGGCAAATCTGGAAGGTGATGATAATCCGTAAGCAACATGGCAGCAAAGGAGTTTGGAAGTTTACGTCCTTTTTGAAAATTCATGTTTTGCTTTTAGAAGTCTAATTATTCGGATTCTATTGTTCGGTCAATTCTGTTTTTATCGTCCGAGATTATTGCTTTCTTAATTTAGTTTTCCTAGTTTGTTTTTGCTTTCCTAGTTTGGATTGGAAGTTTGTAATGTGGTTTGATATTTAGAGAAATAATGAAAGGATGAAGGGATTGATGTTGCTCATTTGAAGTTCTTGAATTTATTGTTGGTGTGATTCCAACGCTGCAGAGCGATTCTGCATTGGCCCAGCTCTTGAGTTCGATGCGAGATTGAACTTGGGGGTTAGGCATCAAAGAGGCTCTACAACTGCACTACCATCTCCCTCTCCTCACCTGAATTCTCTCAAAAATTAAAGAAAAGTTACACTATACTATGCTCTCTCGACTGAATGATCCAACACCCTTAAAAGACCCTACTTCCGTTATTTTTATAGCGTGCACATCTTAGTAATTGCTCCATAAATCCCATGCGACCGACAGTGTGCATGAAAAGAAGGACAGCTGCATCTCACGTGAATTTAGAAAAGGACCCTACTTCTGTCAGCATGCTTTGTGTTCAAAAGCACTGTCAAAAGCAAGAAGCTGTGTTGCGTGCCAAATATATTTTCTCGTGCTTTGTCAATCTCAGCCCACTACTTGCATGCAGCCAAAAGCTTACTTTCTCACGTCCATCCAAAACTGTCCAGGTAGAAAGTTTGTTTTCTGCATGTTTGAGAGAATTGGTCAATATTTGATCAATGGCTCTTCTCTTTACTCATGTGGTAATACATGTTTAAACTTTATACGCCCAAAAGAAGAGATATGCTGCTTCAACATGCTGCGGGGTCCATGTTGATGTAGGAGGAAAGCTTCCTCCTTTCCGCAAGTTGACGCAGGAGTTGTCCCTATCTGCATTCTGCATCTCTGCTGCACTTCGTTCCAACAAGTCTCTAGGTGTGCTCTGTGTCCCAACAAGTCTTGCATGAGCTGCAGGGTCCAGCTAGAGTTTAAGCTCCTAGACTGCAATGAAATCACATGTCATTACCTGCATGTAGAAACATATAAAGATAAAAAAAAAAAAAGTGCCGCCCATGTGCAAAAATAATACTTTTGCTTCGTAATTACATGTGTCCCATTGAAAAGTCAAAGGCTAGAAAGTTTAAAAACAACCCTTTATCTTTTTCTTGACCAAGCGATCAATTACAAAGCTAACTTGCTAGCTAGTGCATGCATGAATAACTGCCAGGTGCTTCCCTCATATTCCTCACATGTTTTCATTAATTATTAAAATATATTTCGCTCAAACCATGTGTCAACATGCTGATCAATTTTACATCTTCAAAATATTTCTTTCTTTTTACGCATTGATTCCGTGCCATGTTGTCTAAACAATTAGAAGTAAAGTCACTATTTAAAAGCAGTAAGAACAAGAAAAAGAAATAACATAAACAGAAAATCAAAAATAAATTAAAAAGTAAATATAGAATATCAAAAATATATTATGTATGTGAAGAATTATTACCTAATTAAATCATAGGTTACAAAATTAAGTAAAAATTAAAATAATTAAAAATATCTTAGTTTCTAAAAATATAAAATATGCAATAATGCAACTCAATCAGTATGCAAGAAGAAGGGAGTAAAGGATTTTGCTTTAGGGCACGCACATTAATATTCATCTCCACCAATAGCAGTATGCACACGAGTTATTAATGAATTTGCCTACAAAATACAATGAAGTCCAAAATAAGTACATTATTGAATTGCACGATACAAAAATGAAATTAGATTCGAAAACCCTCTGATTATACTATTTTGCCAAGAGATTAGTAAAATATTTTCTGCAGAATATACATATACTAATAACTAGTTTGAAGAAATAAAAGACTTTTGGGAGAAAGAGTTCGAATACTTCTTTGCATCAATAGATGACTAAAGGATGACTAAAGGATGCCAACAAGAAGTCATAATTGTTTTTGGATTAATCTTCAAATAGTCTATGTGATTTGCCTCTACGACAGATTAGTCCCTAAGTTTTAAATTTGAACTTTTTACTGTTTATACTTTCAATTTTGATCAAATTAATCATTTCGTTACAATTTCATTAGTCAACTGTTAAATGTGAGGTCAACTCTAATAAAAAGTTTAAAAATAATTAAAAAAACAAATAATATAAAAATTTGAAAAAACTTCTAAAAGAAATTCAATTTAAAACGAATAACCATGTTTTCCTTTTGAGTTTATATTTTTGTTTAAAGAAACTATTGATTGAAATTTCTTTTAGAAACATTTTTAGTTTTAATTCCAAGTTAAATCCTAAAGAATTGTTTAATTAGTTTTAGAAGTTAAAACTGGGATGAAATCCAAAATATGATATTCATTTTAAATTGAATTATTTTTAAGAATTTATTTAATTTTAAATAATTTTTTTATATTATTTCCATATTTTTTAATTTTTTTAAAAAATAAAAGACTTGACTCATTGTCCATTATAAATGCAAAAATTATTTTCTATTTCTAGATTTATAAAAACCATTTCTTGGTGTTAAAAGAAGATATATATGTGGTATAAAATTGGAGAATTTATTTTATTTCAAAAAAAAAAAAAAAACTAGAGAGAGTTGGTGAGGCAATATCTTTCGAAGGAGATGATCAATAGTTGGTTCGAGAGGATGACCAGCCACGCTGAGATTGAGACACTACTCTGACTCCTACTAGTGATGCACAAGTGTCAAGTTTTTAATGGTATTGATCTATGACTATTAACAGCTGACTAATACAAAGATAATAAAAGAATTAATTTGATCAAAGTTCAAAGTATAAGGAGTAAAAATTAGTTCAGATTTAAGACGTAATGACTAATTTGTGACAATGGTAAATCGCATGAACTATTTTAATATTTAAGCCTTTTTGTTTTGTTAAAATAGTTTCAAAATTGTTATATACTTGTACGTGTTATCACAAGAGAGTTGTGTTTGACTTGGATTAATGGTAACGCTGTCTATTTCCAACCAGCTAGAGTTGAGCACCGATTGAGTAGGAGTCAGTATCCAGAAGATCCAACTTCGACTCTGACTTTTGTTGAAGTTTGAATTTGAAGTCCGATTTCGATCCAATAAATTAGAGCAAAGTCGGATTTGGATTTTATTAGAGCGGAGTCGAAGTGGAGTTGGATTTTGATTCCAATTGGCAACTCAAGCCATTTTATCAAACTTCGACTCCAATGATGCCAAGTTGAAATCGGAGTCAGATTTTCAAATCTTTGCAATGCTCTACAACCAATTGGCACTGTTTCGAGTCTGAAAAGGGGCAACCCTTAATATTTCGTTTTCCCATGTCTCCCTTTGAGACCACTCGTGATGGGCTGTTGGGCAGCGCACAGGATGATTATGCGCCCAGGCACACAAGCCCAAATCCCCAACAAAGCATTAATTAAAATAGTAAGCTATATACAATCATGAAGTAAGCAAGTGCCGTATAGTCATTTTGAAAAAGAGTAGGATCTACTATTAAAAAATTAATTTTTCAAGAGGACCTCGTATTTATTAACTTTTTTCAAAATGATTGCTTAGTACTTGTACACTCACAGCTACAAATATCATTTTTCTAATTAAAAATGCTTTTGTGATGTTGGATTGATTCAAACCTTTTTCATTAAGGAAGAAATTGGCCACCACTACCACTGAACAATGAATGCTTGGTGCTTTAAACATTGACCTGCTTTAAACATTTTCTGCTTAAAATATTGACATACTTTCCATAATCTGATCTCTCTTTTCTCATATAGTAGTGCTACATGTTATTACAGTTTTACTCACACTTTGCTTACAATCACTACAAGAGATTGGGTTTTTTTAGACAAAAAGTTGTCTCAAAAAGTTCAAATTTCATCCCTAAAAGTTTTCGGAGACAAAAACTTTTCTCTATTTTGTCTCCAAAAGACCGTCTCAAATTTTTTTTGAATTTTCGTCCCAAAAAATCATTTTTAGGGAGGAAATTGGGTGAAACCAGTTGAAACCATTTGAACGGAATTGTTTTTTAGACAAAAAAATGTTGTCTCAAAAATCCTTTTGAATGGAAAAATTTCTATTCAAACCGACACTTTCGTTCGAATAATATGAAATTTTTATTTCAACTAATACCCATTTTGCACCTGCTCGAATGAACAAAGTATTCGAACAGACTTATGCGTTCGAATTAGCACATTTTTCAAGTGACTTTTGTTCAAACTTAAATTATATCCGTTCGAATAGACATTTTATTTTCAAAAATTGTCTATTCAAATGAGGTTTTGCATAATAACGTTGTTCAAAGAAATATTTTATTGTTTGAACAGACGTACGGATTGTATTTATCGGATACTGTTCAAATGGATTTGTTTTTGCTCAAATGGATCTATTTTTGCTCAAATGGATGCATAAATGGCAATTCACCATTCAAATGGGTTATTTACCATTGAAACGGTATTGATCAAACATATCAGAATTTAATTAAAAATATCATACTAATATTACACAAATTGTAATTCAAACGTCAATTGTTCAAATGTTTGTGAACATCATAACTAAAGGCGATTAAAGAAAACATAAATGAATTATGATTGTGGTGGTGGTGGTGGCATAAAATTTTGGAACATCATTGACTAGAACTGTTTAAACATTTTTTGGTTATTCAATTATAGTCTCTCTTCTAATCTCACCTCTAAATCTATTATTTGATCTAATCAAGTCAACAACTATTATGAACTCCAATTGGGACCAACTCCGATTTACCTAAGTTCACTTAACCTAGAAATGGCTTGAAAACATAACACATAATAGTACAGCCCTCAATGCTTTAATCTGATCGTCAACAGCATCACATAAAATTAAAGTATCATCGGCAAAATGTAAGTGCGATACGGAAGTAAAGCCATTAGAAGAAGAACCAACTGAAAAACTTGAAATAAATCCACCCCCTACAGTAGCCTCCACCATACGACTAAAAGCCTCCATAACAAGAATAAATAAGAAAGGAGATAACAGATCTCCTTGTCTCAAGCCTCTTGAACTCTTAAAAAAACCACAAGGCTGACCATTAACTAAGACTGAAAACATAGCAGTTGAAATACATTGTTTAACCCAACCACACCATTTGACACCAAAGCCACATCTTCTAAGCATGCATATCAGAAAATCCCAACTAACATGGTCAAAAGCCTTCTCCATGTCCAGCTTACAAAGAACCCTCGAAACACCTTCCTGAAGATGACTATCTAAAAACTCATTTGCAATCAACACGGAATCAATAATTTGTCAACCTCTAACAAAAGCATTTTGAGATTTTGAAATAACCTTTTCCATCACCGTGCTCATACGATTAGCCAAAACCTTTGAAATTATCTTATATATACCACTCACCAAACTAATAGGTTGGAAATCTTTTAACTCCAAAGCACCTACTCTCTTAGGGATAAGAGAAATAAAAGTTGCATTCAACAACTTCTCAAACTTGTGCTAATCATAAAATTCGTAGAAAACTTGCATCACCTCTGCCCTCACTATCTCCCAACAATCTTGAAAAAAAGCCATAGTATAACCATCAGGACCCGGAGCTTTGTCTCTTCTCATCCCACAAACCACCCGATACACCTCATCCTCTTCAAACGGCCTCTCAATCCAGTTTGCTGAAACAGAATCCAATGAATCAAAAAATAGCCCATCAAGTTTAGGTCTCCAATCCATCGTCTCTGTTAAAAGAGAACTATAAAACTATACAGCATGCTCATGAATCTCATCAGGGGAAGACAGAACAGTATTATCAGCTTTGAGCAACTCAATGGCATTTTTACGTCTATAAGAATTAGCCATTTTATGAAAGAAACTAGTGCATTTATCCCCCTCTTTAAGCCATAAGACTCGATTTCTGCCTCCATGAAATTTCATCTAACAAAAGCACTCTCTCAAGTTCTAATACCACTTCGTTTTTTCTTGACAATGAGTCCTCACAATTCCTCTCTGAATCTAAGGCTTGAAGCTCTTCTCAAAGAGATTTTTTCTGCTGCTCTACATTCCCAAAGACTTCCTTATTTAACATCTTCAAGGGGCCTTCAAAGCTCTAAGTTTACTTGCCAACACAAAACTAGGAGTTCCCTCAAAATAATAAGAATGCCACCAGCTTCTCACCTTGTCTACAAAACCCTCAACTTGAAGCCACATATTCTCAAATTTAAAATAACATCTAGGCTCAAGAATACCCCCACAATCAAGAAGAATGGGAAAATGATAAGAACAAACCCTAGGCATTCTTTTTTTACTTACCCTTGGATAATGAGACTCCCAAGAGGAAGAAACAAGGAATCTGTCCAGCCTTGAACCATCTCTACGATTAGACCATGTGTATTCCCCCCCAACCAAAGGCAAATCCAGCATTTCCAAGTCAAAAATAAGCTGAGAAAAATTCTCCAAGGCAGAAGACAAAGGAGAATTACCCTCCCTCTTACTAGGAAAAAGAGTAATATTAAAATCCCCACAAAAATACCATCGCATATCCCAGAAGTAATGTAAGCCCGACGATTCATCCCACAACATAAATCTAGCCCGATCTCTATTTGGCCATAAACATTAGCCAAAACCCAAATCCAACCATCTTCAATATTTTTTAAAACACAAGCTACCGAGAAAACTCCAATGCAATCCTCCACCAACTCAACAACTCTCTTATCCCACATTAACAAAATACCACCTGAAGCCCCCAAAGAAGGTAAATAAATCCAACCAACAAAGGCACATCTCCACAAGCTACGAATAATATTACAATCAATAAACTGCAATTTGGTTTCTTGGAGACAAACAACGTCCACCTTCCAACTACGAATAAGAGCTCTAATATGAAGGCGTTTATTAACGTTATTTATCCCCCTAACATTCCAAGAGAAAATTTTAGGCCTCATTAACACCAGAAAAATCCCTCCCTTTTACTCTATCTCCCCATAAGTTCCTTCCCTACTCTATCCCTCCTTATTGAAATATCGCTACCAGACAGTCTCTTCTTTTTTTTTTTTTTTTATTGGTAATCAAGAAGTTTTATTCACAATAATAGGCAAAGCCCAACTACCAGACAGTTACTGAATATTATTTTGTGACAATGAAGATTTGATTGTTGAAAGACTACAAAATCATGTGACTCACTCAAAAATGAGTAGCACTAAAGCTATCCCAAGTGCAGGAAGATGTCGTGTAATAATTAGAAATAAATACCTAGATCGTCTCCTCAGGGAAAGTTACTTAAAAATCAAACTCATTGAAAAAGGTGAAACAAAGAGAAAATAAAATGATGGTATGTGCAATGGATGGAAAAGGGTACTAGTCATGGACTAGATTCATGTTTTTAGATTTTGATTGTCGGATTGGAATATAAAGGACTAATAGATTAAACTCAGAAATTAATAAAACTAAATTAAGCATTAAACTAAATTAGGAAGTAATTGATAAAGCATGCATTGAAAATTGAAAAGCCCCAAATTCAATGTTCTAGGGTTCATCATTATATTCAAATCACAAATTCTCAAATTAAACCACCGTAATTGTAATCAATACTAAAATGAAAGCTTAACGAAACGATAAGAATAAATAACACGAATTAAATGAATACCAAATAAATTACTCAAATGTCTAAATCAAAATTCTCTAAAATAATTCAGAAACTCAAAATTGAAATGAAATAGCAAGTAGAGAATTGAAGAGATCAAGCCAGTTGAATGGAGATCAAAGCGGTGGAGGAGGCTGAGCTGCAGTGGCAATTGGACCCCTCAACGAGTTCTTCAATCTGCTGCAGTGTGAGTGAATGATCCAGTGGAAATTGTGTAGCTGCGTGAATGATCGATTGAATGAATCCTCCTCTTCGAATCTGAACGAAAATCAAAGGAAAAATGAATTCTAAGTGTTTCTCTACTCAAAAACCGAGTTTTCCAGCCCCAAAAGTCGTCCTAAGATGTAAAAAAAGCATATATATACTCTGACGGTGGAATGAACCCTGATCTTAAAAATGCGATATTCGCTCGAGCGGAGTGTCGAGCGAACATCGAGCGTTCGACTCTGCCTATGTTCGCTCGAGCGGCCAAATGCCTCCGCTCAAGCGATCTCTTTTCCCGCATCTCGCTCGAGCCCATTGTCGAGCGGAAGTCGAGCGTTTGAATCTGCCTGACTTCGCTCGAGCGGCGGCCAGAAGCCGCCGCTCGAGCGAAATGTACCATAATCCATATTAATTGGCAGTTGATAAAATTAGAGCAGAAATTCATGCTTTTAATCAATTAAAATCACAACTTTGATTTATTCATTTTTCCATATAAAACCAATGATAAAGTAATGAAAGAATTAATATATATTGGTTCCAAAAGCATTAAAAATGCAATAATTCATCTCAATCACACCCCCCAACTAGCATTTTGCTAATCCTTGAGCAAAATAGTAAAAATTAATTGAGATGAATATTGCATAAAGATCGAAATTCAAACAAAAACAATCAAACACAATTCTGAATTCTCACAAAAGTGACACGTTACTACTCAACCCCCAAGAGTTATACCCACCAAGACTATCTTAACAATCTTTCACATAGAATTAAGGCAAATGTCTCAGAACTCAAATGTGTGTGTGGAGCTAGATCGGTTGTGTGTTCCTCATTACTAGCCATGATTTGCCATAGGATTTTTCAACCTTAAGATTAATCATTGCTGATTCTAACTACCTCAAAGCCCAAGGGTCTAGCAGTTTTCACGCCAGCTCTGTTTTTAAAGGTTGGACACTCAGCCCCCAAAGTCTTGGGTAACTGTTTCTAGCCCTTTTTACTTAGGAAAATTCACTAAGTTGCCTTAATTCCTTTTCTCTCTTTTTTTTTCTTTTCATTCTAATTTTTTCAAATCCTTTTCCCTTTTTTTTTCTTTGTTTTCTTTTTTTTTTCTTTTTGGCATGGCTCGGTAGTCCTGCAGTTTACTTCTCCAGTGTTAAATCAATGAATGGTAAATAAGGAACACTACAAGCGTAAGCATGTGCAAATTGTCCTTCAAAATTTGCCTTTCGTTCTACAAGAATTTTATCAAGTTTCATCTCAATAAGCATAACATCCCGGTGTTTCAAGCCACATATCAACAAAATATGATGCATCAAAAATCATGCTCTATGTTTAAGCTTGAAAATAAATCTTCACAAATGATCCCGCTCAACTACTCCACCAAGATGCTCAAATTTCACAAATCTTATTTATTTATTTATTTATTTTTTATTTTTTATTTTTTTTTGAAACTGTGCACACATGCTACCCCCCAACTAGTGGGAGACATAGTTCTCAATGAGTCGAGCGAAAGAAAAGAAAGTGCACAGACTAAGCAAGCAAAACAAACAATCAATCATGAAATATAAAATCAAGGCAAAAGAACAAATAAAAACAAAGCAAGTAAAGAAAACTGTAAAGAAAGAGAAACAAATCAAAACACTTCCCTGGGGTCTTGCACAAGCAAGATCTCTTCATGTGGATCAAAGACCTTCAGAAATGACTTTAGACGTTATCCGTTGATAGTGAAGCTATTACCATTCTTTGGATTGACAATGTCTACCGCACCATGAGGATGAACGGTCTTTACAATGTACGGCCCACTCCATCGGGATTTCAACTTTCCAGGAAAAATGTGCAAGCGAGAGTTGTAAAGAAGAACTTCCTGGCCAAGTGTGAAATGCTTTGGATGAATTTTCTGATCATGCAGAATTTTCATGCATTCCTTTGCAATCTGAGTGTTGTCATAAGCATTCCGACGAGCTTCATCCAATTCATTGATCTGCAATTTTCTCAACCCTGAAGCTTCATCAAGTGACATGTTAACATGTTTTATGGCCCAAAGAGCTCGATGCTGAATATCAACAGGTAAATGACAAGCTTTACCATAAACTAATCGATAAGGAGACATCCCTAGATTTGTTTTAAAAGCTGTCCTATAAGCCCACAAAGCATCAAGAAGTTTAATCGACCAATCTTTTCTATTAGGCTTGATGGTTTTCTCTAAAATAATTTTTATCTCTTTGTTTGCTAATTCAGCTTGCCCATTTGTTTGAGGATGATAAGGGGTAGAAACTCTGTGTGTGATACCATATTTCTTCACAAGTGTAGAAAATGGTTTGTTACAAAAATGAGAACCCCCATCACTTATAATAACTTTTGGCATGCCAAAACGAGCAAACAAAGATTGTAAAAATTTCAGGACAACATGATGGTCATTTGTTTTGCAAGCAATGGCCTCCACTCATTTTGAAACATAATCCACAGCTAAAAGAATATATGTGTTTCCAAAAGAAACCGGAAAAGGTCCCATGAAGTCTATTCCCCAACAATCAAAAACTTCTAAAGTCAGAATAGGGGAAAGAGGCATCATGTCTCTTTTGCTAATCGATCCCAATTTTTGACAAGGCTCACAAGCCTTGCAAAAATTATAAGCATCTTTAAACATGGAAGGCCAGTAAAAACAGCTTTGTAAAATTTTTGAAACTGTTTTCTTTGCTGAAAAATGACCACCACATGCACCCATATGACAAAATCTCAAAACAGAAGAAAACTCATCATCAGGAATGCATCTTTGAATCAATTGGTCCGAATTATATTTAAAAAGATATGGATCATCAAAATAAAAGTGTCGTACCTCAGAGAGAAACCGACGCTTATCTTGGGTGGACCATTCAGAAGGCATTCTCTTAGTCACCAGATAATTGACTATGTCAGCATACCAGGGAGCTCTATCAACTACAAACAGCTACTCATCCGGGAAACTATTATCAAGAGGAAGGCTGACATTTGAAGAAGGAGATGATGACAATCTAGAGAGGTGGTCAGCTACCACGTTTTCAACTCCTTTCTTGTCCTTAATGTTGATGTTGAACTCTTGAAGTAATAGAATCCAGCGAATCAAGCGTGGCTTTGCATCTTTCTTAGCCAACAAATACTTAAGAGCAGAGTGGTCAGTGAAAATAGTAACAGGAGAACCAAGAATATAAGTCCGAAATTTATCAAGTGCAAAAACCACTGCAAGCAATTCTTTTTCAGTAGTGGTATAATTTTTCTGGGCATCATTCAAGGTCCTACTAGCATAATAAATCACAAATGGCCTATTATCCACCCGCTGCCCCAAAACAGCTCCTAAGGCATAGTCACTAGCATCTGTCATAATCTCAAAGGGAAGGTCCCACTGAGGAGGTTGCACAATAGGTGCAGTGGTAAGCGACTTTTTCAGGGTATCAAAAGCTTTTTGGCACTCATCAGTCCAAACAAATTCAATATCATTTTGTAAAAGAGTGCACAAAGGTTTTGCAATAGAACTAAACCCTTGAATAAACCGCCTATAAAAGCCAGCATGACCAAGAAAAGAATGAATATCCCTAACCGTCCTAGGAATAGGAAGTTTAGATATTAATTCAATCTTTACTTTATCAACCTGTATTCCCTCAGAAGAAACAATATGCCCCAATACAATGCCCTGAGTGACCATAAATTGGCATTTCTCTCAATTAAGTAAAAGATTTTTTTCCTCACATCTCTGGAGAATACATGCCAAATTATGCAAACAACTCTCAAAGGATTTTCCAAAAACAGAGAAATCATCTATGAATATTTCACAAATGTCATCAATCATATCAGAAAAAATACTCATCATGCATCTCTGAAAAGTAGCTGGAGCATTACACAAACCAAAAGGCATTCTAGTAAAAGCAAAAGTACCAAAAGGACAGGTGAAAGTGGTTTTCTACTGATCCTCAGGTGCTACAGCAATTTGATAATAACCAGAATAGCCATCCAAGAAACAATAATATGCATTACCAGCTACTCTTTCCAAAATTTGATCCAAGAATGGTAAAGGAAAATGATCCTTCCTACTGGCTGAGTTAAGTTTTCTATAGTCAATGCACATTCTCTAGCCAGTAACCATTCTAGTTGGAATCAACTCATTTTTATCATTTTTTATGACAGTCAAACCAGATTTCTTTGGTACCACTTGAGTTGGACTTACCCACTTACTGTCTGAGATGGGATAAATGATACCCACTGCGAGTAGCTTAAGCACCTCCTCTTTTACAACTTCCTTCATGGTAGGATTGAGCCTACGTTGAGCATCACGAACTGGTCTAGGATCGTCTTCAAGATGGATTCTGTGGGTACATACAGCGGCATCAATGCCTTTGATGTCAGCTATTGTCCAACCAATTGTGCCTCGATGCTTCCTTAATACTTCAATCAACTGGGCTTCATCCTTCTGATTTAGCTTTGAGGAAATCACCACCGGAAAAGTGCCTTCTTCAGGACCAAGGAATACATACTTTAAATCTTGAGGAAGTGGTTTCAGTTCCAACTGGGGAACTTCTTCCTCTGAAGATTTAAGCATGTCTGGTGGTGGTAGAGCTTCAAATTGGGATTTCCATCTTGCTCCCGCAAATTGTACTTCAAGTGGTAAAGATGAATCTGCAAAACAATCAAAAAAATCAAAGTCATCTTCATTGATATGATCAATTTTCTCATCAAGTAAAAATTCAGGCGTCTGAAAAATATAATCATCATCAGAGAATGGAGAAGTTGAGCAAATAAAATCTGTTGGTGTCAAACTCTCCATAGCATTCAGATCGCTTGTGTCATCAAAATGTGCTAGCATCTTGCAAGCGTTGAAAACGTTCAACTCAAGTGCCATGTTCCCAAAGGTAAGCTTCAAAACTCCACTTCTACAATTGATCAATGCATTCGATGTAGCTAGAAATGGTCTTCCTAGGATGACAGGAGCTTGATAAATAGTGGAGACCGGCTGCTGCATGTCAAGAACCACAAAATCCACTGGGTGGTAGAATTTGTCCACCTGGACCAACACGTCCTCTACAATACCCCTAGGTACCTTAACGGATCTGTAAGCCAGCTGTAGCATGATGGAGGTCTTTTTCAGCTCACCCAATCCCAACTGCTCATATACTAAGAACGGTAGCAAGTTCACACTACTCCCCAAATCAAGTAAAGCTCTCCCAATGCGTGATTCACCAATCATAATGGAAATGTTGGGAGAGCCAGGATCTCCAAACTTCTGAGGAGTCTCACTCAATATCAATGCACTAACTTGCTCCGTTAGGAAAGCTTTCTTCTTCACATTCAGCTTCCTCTTCACTGTGCACAAGTCCTTCAAAAATTTTGCATATGAAGGCACTTGTTGTATGGCATCCAAGAGTGGAATATTGATCTTCACTTGCTTGAAAATCTCTTGGATCTCCGTGTGATACTTGTTCTTTTGGCCAGCTGCCAATCTCTGAGGATAGGGAACCACAGGTTGGTATCCCTTACTAGTCTCAACATCTGCACTCACAGGCTTCTTCAGCTCTGGTCTTACTACCTCTGGTTCTTTCTCAACTTCATCATTCTCTGTTACATCTTCAGGTGTAGGACCAACTACCTGTGTGTCTATAGGCATCTCTGGTTGGGGAACTTCCTTCCCACTTCTCAAAGTAAGAACTGCCTTTGCTGTCTCAATAACATCCCCTGAGACATTATGCACTTGCTGTTGTTGTTGCCTGTACACTTGAGGATTAGGCTGAGGTTGTGCTGGAAATTTCCCTTTCTCTAGGGTGCTCAAGGTTGTGCTCATCTTATTAATAGTGCCTCGCAACTCATTTATGGCCTGAGTGTTCTGATTATTTGTGGTGGCCTGAATCTGCAAGAATTGCTGAAGTGTATTGGCCATCTGAGCCATACTGTCATCTAGAGTCTTCTTTGCAGATGATGAAGGCTGAGAACTCTGTGCAGCTACATGAGGCTGAAATCCAGGATGAGCTACATAAGGATAGCTCTGAGGATTCTGATATGGTGGATACTGGTGCTGAGGAGCACCTTGATTAAATGGCTGCTGCTGAGGTGGTGGGGACCGACCAGGCTGATCATTTCTCCATGAGAAATTTGGGTGATTCCTCCACCTCGGATTATATGTGTTGGAGAAAGGCTGATTCTGTGCTCTATTAACCCAGTTAACTAATTGCATCTGCTCAGACCCACCTTCTTGAAATACTGGCATAATCGGGCAGTCTTGGGTCTTATGGGTTGAATCAACACATATAGAACATGCCTCTACTACTTTCACAGCCTTCACTTTTTCCATTTCCATTACCTCTAGTCTTCTAGTCAATGCAGCTATTCGGGCCTGAACATCGGTGTCTTCTTTAAGCTCATATCTACCCCCTCCAGAAATAGCCCTCAGTGGCTGTGCTGCTAATGGAACTCGATCAGTACGAGTGTTCCACTGTTGTGCGCTCTCAGCAAGGTAGTCAAAAAATGATAGTGCTTCATCAGGTTCCTTGCTGAAGAACTCCCCATTGCACATTGTCTGAACAAACTGCTTGCATTCTGGAGTAAGACCAGTGTAAAAATAGCTCACCAACCTCCAAGATTCAAAACCATGATGTGCACAGATGTTCATCAAATCCTTAAATTTTTCCCAACTGGCCTGAAAGGTCTCATCGGGTCTCTGACTGAACTGACTAGTTTGCTCTTGCAAAAACTGAGTTCTCTGAAAAGGAAAAAATTTTTGTAAGAATTCACGCTGCATATCAGAACAACTAGAAATAGAATTAGGCCTCAAAGAATTAAACCAAATCTTCGCTTTATCCTTTAAAGAGAAAGGAAATAAACGAAGTCTAATGAATTCATCAGTAACAGCCCTAGTGATAAAAGTAGTGCAAGCCAACTCAAAATCTGTCAAGTGCTGGTAAGGACTCTCAGAATCCATCCCGTGGAACTGAGGTATCACTGATCTGTAAAAATGCGATATTCGCTCGAGCGGAGTGTCGAGCGAACATCGAGCGTTCGACTCTGCCTAAGTTCGCTCGAGCGGCCAAATGCCTTCGCTCAAGCGATCTCTTTTCCCCGCATCTCGCTCGAGGCCACTGTCGAGCGGAAGTCGAGCATTTAAATCTGCCTGACTTCGCTCGAGCGGCGGCTTCTGGCCGCTCGAGCGAAATGTACCATAATCCATATTAATTGGCAGTTGATAAAATTAGAGCAGAAATTCATGCTTTTAATCAATTAAAATCACAACTTTGATTTATTCATTTTTCCATATAAAACCAATGATAAAGTAATGAAAGAATTAATATATATTGGTTCCAAAAGCATTAAAAATGCAATAATTCAACTCAATCATCATGTCAGAGGCATATTTCACTCATTTCTTTCAGGACATTACCTGGGGGTTCTGCAAGTTGAAGACTATCAGATTTCGATCTGCAGTGCCAACAACCATCAAAGGATGCCTCACTATCAATGCATAACAACGATCAGGGAGTTGTTGAGTATGCACTGGATTTGACTGTCTAGTATCCCAATACCTAAGAATTGGTAGGAAACAATAGAAATATTTAATCAAATATAAGAATCTTAGTAGTCAAGTGCACAAGACGACCAGATTGCAAAACATGGTAGAGCATGTAAAACAATTAGTAGTGCACAATTAACCATCCAATGGAAAAAAATACTATAAATAGCGAGTGCCCAAACATGAATAAGGATATAAAATTACAAAGCCTCGATCAGTGATCCAATCTGTAAAAATTACAGATAAAAACGTTGTACTTATATCCATCCCATAACATAAGAGAACACTGTGTTTCTAAAAAATTCTTCCACAATGCAAAAGAAATATTGTCTAGGAGCATAATTCAAGAAACATTTTCATCATATGCTCACAATGTCCCAACAATCCAGAAAAAAAGCTATGGTAAACCATCTGGACCAGGAGCCTTATCTCTGACCATCCCTCTTACAACAGTAAGAACTTCATTCTCATTGAAAGGTTGCTCAAGCCATTGAGCACTCAAAGGATCAATAGTATCAAACTCTAAGCCATAGTATTTCTTTTGCAACGCACACACTGGCCACAGAGATAAAAGTATGACAGCTTCCATAATAGTCTCGAAACACTAAAATGTTAGCATCAGATACAAATCATGAGAACAAAATCCACAGTAATGCTACTGTTCATAACTTTTAGTTAAGTATTCCAATTGAACTGGTAGAGAAAAACAACATAACTACACAATAATGAGGAAATCTAAGGAATCTAGATGAAGATATGAATCAATGTTTTACTTGAGGGTCTTGTCCCAACTTCCTGTAACTAAGAGGTTCATCTCTGGGATCCACACAATCTCTTTGATAGGTGCATCATGCATGGCCACAGTCATTGGTTGCCCACCAGACAAAGGCCACATTTTGCTTGCTTATCACAACCTTCGGAAAATACAGTTGTTCCATCATCTTTCCAAGCAGAGCACAACACCTTAAAAAAAATGTTTTTAAAAAAAGGTCAACCAAGAGAGTGATTATTTCCATTGTAGATTCAGCAACAGCGAGAAAATTTGAATAAGTTATGATCTTTAGTTTTATCGGTTGGTCGTGAGATATTGAAGCCTTGGGTGTACTGCCTACAACAGCCCCACTATGCATTATCTCCCAACATCTTACCTACAAAAAAAAAAAAGCCAATAGGATTGAAGAAAGGTTAAGGAAAGACAAGTTAGCATGAGAATAAAAAATTTAGTTTAGTAAACAAGAAAATAAGAAACTGAACAAACCTGGCTATCCCACGAAGTAGCAACCAGGTAATTGGCCTTAGGGCTGAAACTAAGGCTTGAAACTGAATCGCTGGGAGGTTAAGCCACCTAGAATTATATCTCCAAGTCATTTCAACTCAAGGAACGTTTTAATAAATAAATAAAAAAACAAAATCACATTACTGCAGAGAAAATTCTGTAAGCAAACAAGCTCAGAAAGCAAGAATTGTAAGTACGTTGAATATATAATGGGAATAACTATGTTCCATATCAAGTGAAGCTGAATTCAAGAATGACAGAATAGCAGTAATATTTGATTCACTAATATTCTGTTAAATATCGGGAAGTTGTCGGTTATACTTAGATACATGCAGATACCACAAAGTAATTCAGGGACAAATCTTTAATTGAAAAACATAGATTTCTACTTCAAAAATAAAGGCTCCAGGTTCATGATAAAATGCCATTTGATACAAAACGGTACAGCAACTGGATATGTCAAAAGCCATTAAGAATTCTGCATAATCATGATCAATTCAAAGAAAAAAATCACATATACTTTTCCCAGAACAAGATAACTCGAGGGAATAACACAAGAATAAAAAATAAAAATAGAAAGATACTTATTGTCAAAATTTGTTTGCAAAATACTTTGAGAAACAATTTAAGAAACAAAGGGAAAAACAAAATGTGGCCATTAATATCTTCTGTGACAACACAATTCAAGCTCGATAATAGTAGAAATACAGGAATTCAGATAAGAACTCAGATGCAATAGTAGAAGTCAGACATTCGACCACATAAGTAGGGTTTTAATCATGGAATTAAGCTAAAGAATAAACAAAAAGTTAGAAAAACAAAAAAACTAAACACTCAAATCACAACGCCTACCTCAAAGGACTTATTCCGATTAGGGTTCGGGGCCGCAGGGATTCCGAAAGCAGACATTGGAACTGCAAAATTCTAACACCACAAAATGGGAGACCAAATCTCATAAGAATTCAAGTTCACGAGAAACACAAAATTAAAATTAGAACAAGGATATGCAACACTAGGAATGAATATGAAAGTTACCTCCAAAACTACAACTACTCGTACGTTTGAGAGAGAGAGAGAGAGGCCTCCAAAAACTCCTAATACGTGAGAGAGAGAGAAAGAGAGGGAATTTTGCTTCAAAGTTGGAGCCAGATATAAGTGTGAAACAGTCAAAGGCACAGCATGGCGTTGGTTAAGAAGGCATAGCACTCACAACGTAGCGTTAGAATGATGCTGCATGCAAAAAGGCTTCACATAAATAATAGCATTGGCATTGGATTGGTCATCCCAATCTTAAAAATTTTAAAAATATATAACTTTTTTCACTTTTAGCTAATCAGTCAAAATTTAAAGTTTACATTAAATTAGCCATCACATTCTCTATATTGATTAATTTTTATTTTCAAAATACTTTTATTTTTATTTTCATAATCTACAATAACTCTTCCATAAGCGATATTGCTTAAAATAAATACTTTTATTTTTATTTTCATCAAAACCAACTCTGTTTTCACTATAAAGAAAAGAGATATCAAATGAAAGTAGTACTCTGGCATGTCCCTTGTATACTTCTAGCCTTTGTTATTAATATAGCTTACTTTTGCCTATAAAAAAAATAAAAAAGAAGAAGAAGAAGATATCAAATGAAAGTAAATAAATCTAAAGCAAAGTTGAAACTAGAAAACCCAGTGGTTCATGCAGAGAGTGACCACATCTTTTATTTTTCTTTATTTTCCTCTGCTTGGAACGTAGGAAAAGATTGGAAACAACAAACGGCTATAACACAAGTGAAAAGAAGACTTGGAACCAAATCAACAAATCGTAATCGCAAGAAAATTGACCAGATCTAGACCTAAAAATTGTGCCAACCAAATCAACAATGAGATTTCCCAAGAAAAGCATCAAACACTCAAAAGCGAAGTCCTATTTTACAAATACTCATAAAAAAATTTCCTGTTTCGACACGAAATTATATAAAGAACCAGGAAGATGGCTGTACGAGGAATTAAATTAGTTTCCTTGGCTTCCGTTGCATACTGACCTGCAAACGTCTCGGAGATGAACTGTTGTGGATTTTACCGGACCTGCAAAACCAATGCTTCCTTCAGTTCCAAAAGAAATCAAACCCAAACACAAAAATCAAGAGTAAAATAAAGGCTAGGGTTTCGGATTTAACGGTGTTATTGAAACTCAGTGCTGGAGAGAAGCTGGCACGGTGCCGTGCTGGAGAGAAGGAAGTGAAAAGGGAAGAAGAAGAGCCGCGGGAGGGAAAGAGAAGAAGAAGAAGAGAGGAGAAAAAAAAATAGAAAAATAGAAAGAAGGAAGAGATGCGGGAGAAAGAGAGGGAAGAAGAAGAGAGAGAAAAAGCCGCGGGAGAGCTAAAATTAATAAACAATGTATTTAAACTTGTTGAACTTTTCATTTTTGAAGAAAATGATAAAATTACGTACCTCGTATTTGGGATGAAATGGATTTGGTTAATTCAATGTGGACCAATTTTATCAATGAGTTAAATTTGAAAATGAAAAATAATTTAGGCCTGGATCTCTAACTCATTTCAATTTATTTTATTTAATCACTATAATATTTTAAAATTTCAACACAAAATATAATAAGCAATTCAACTTTTCAAATTTCAAAATAATAATAATAATAATATTAAAAAATAATATTCTAACAATACTTTATTCGACTTTTAATTTTTATCTCAATTCAACTTAACTCAACATCCAAATGTAGCATAAGAAAGAAACCAATGTGGCTAATTCAATGTGGACGTTTTTTTTCCCTTACTATTTTTAAAGTGCAATAAGGTAATGTAATATCTGGCCAACCGGAAGAACCAGTGGACCTATTCTAGCAAAACCCTAAAAAGCCCAGTCACTTGAACTTTCATTACTCCTCTTGCTGCAACCATGGTATCCTCGTCTCTACTCCTAGTTTCTGGTAAGTAGTCAAGTCTCTGGTCACCACTATCAAGTTCTCTTTGATTTTTTTTGTTTGCTCTAAAAATTTAGGATAAGAAAAGAAAAGAAAATTACTACTTAATGTAATGGACCCTAGACTCATTTGAGAGAGTCAATCTCCAAGAAATAGAAGAAAATAAGAGAGAAAGAAATGAAAAACAGACAGATGAAGAGAGACAATTGCATGAACTTCTGATGCCTTCTTCTTCATTTCAGTTTGTTTTTATAGTTGAAAAGCACTACAAACAGCAGCGTTTCACTTCTAATATTTTATACTTACACGACATCGTCTCATTTAAAACATTTCTTCCCAATGCAAAACGGCGCCGTGCTATTTAAATCCACACTAAACTACAACTCATATTACAACATGCTTATTAAACTCCTTGTCGTTTGGCCCTAGGCAATACAACACTGCACCAAAGTTTCTTAACACTTTCACAACCAACTTCTAAAGGCCTTCACACTTCCACAACAGTGTCTTACACACTTCTCCCCTTCAAAGCACCTTGCCTATAAGGTGAGGAAACTTTTCCTTGAGCTTCTAGTATGATTCCCAAGTCGCTTCTTCTGGTGTAGCATCCAACCATTGAACCAACACTTCCACAACAGCTTTGTTATTAACCTTTCTACTCTTGCGCTCCAAAATTTGTTGTGGTTCAGGCTCAAGTTCCCCTTGTGCATCAATTGGTGGCAAGGTAAACAAAGGAGATATATGTGAGCCCAATTTCTTCTTTAAAGAGGACACATGAAAAAGAGGATGCAAACAAGATTGGGGTGGTAAACCCAATCTGTATGCAACCTGTCCAATTCTACTTACAACTTGGAATGGACCAAAAAACTTTGGTGCCAACTTCATATTCCTTCGAAGTGCTAAAGAAGTTTGTCTATAAGGCTGAAGCCTTAAATTAGACCCAGTCACCTACCATGAACTCCCTTTCAGTATGCCTTTTTTCAAAAAAGAGTTTCATTCTATCTTGAGCCAACATCAAATTATGCTTTAATACTACTAACATCTCTTCTTTTGTTCTAAATGACTCATCCATAGCCTAGTTTTGAGAAAAACCAGGAATGTACTGCTGTAACTTCATAGGAGGGACACTATACATTGCTTCATATGGCGTCATTCTAGTGGAGGTATGACAAGTGGTGTTGTACCACCATTCAGGAAGTGGCAACCAATCAAACCAACCCCATGGTTTGTCACCTGAGAAGGATCTCCGAAAGTGTTCCAAGCATTTGTTTACTGCCTCAGTTTGACCATCAGTTTGAGGATGGTAAGCTGAGGTGTAAGACAAATTTACTCCTTGTAACTTGAAAAATTCCTTCCAAAAAGAACTTGTAAAAGTGGCCCCTTGATCAGACACAATGCTGTTGGGCATCCCATATAGTTTAAAGATATTGTTCACAAATAATGCAGCAACTATGGCTGCTATAAATGGATGCTTCAAGGTTAAGAAATGTATATACTTCGATAGCCTATCAACCACTACCATGACTACAGAAAACCCTTTTGATAGAGACAGTTCCTTAACAAAATCCATAAACACATTAGTCCATATTTGTTGAGGAATGGGTAAAGGCTGTAATAAACCAGCTGGCAATATGTTCTCCCCTTTATTCCTTTGACACACTTCACATTCTTTAACAAAATTTTTCACCTAAAGCTTAAGATCAGGCCAATAAAAATTAGTTTTGGCCCTATGCAAGAATTTATGAAATCCTAAATGTCCAGTTATTGGGCTAACATGAACATAGTATAAAATCTTTGACATTAAATCTGAACAATTAGGGATATAAATTCTTCCTTTCTTAAAAAGGATGCCTTAACTTAGAACCATATTTGAAGAGGATTGATCATGTGGCAGTTCTGCTATCTTCTGCTTCACCTCAAGATCTTTGGCATAAGCTCTTCAAATATCTTCTAACCATGTAGGATTAGGAACTGTAATTGCATTCAAGGAAATAGAATCATCAACCTCATCCCTTTTTGACAAAGCATTAGCTACTTTATTATCCACTCCCTTCTTGTATTCAATTGTAAACTCATAGCCTAAGAGCTTAGAAAACCACTTCTGTTGAGCTGCTATACCAACCTTCTATTCTAGTAAATACTTCAAACTATGATGATCTGTTCTCACTACAAAAGCACTACCAAGAATGTAAGGCCTCCACTTTTTAACTGCTAGCACTAAAGCTAAAAACTCCTTCTCGTATATGGACAACAACAAATTTTTCCCTTTCAATGCTTGGCTCAAGAAAGCCAAAGGTCCTTGATCCTACATTAGTACAGCTCCAACTCCATTTACACAGGCATCACACTCAATGCTAATAGCCTTTGTGAAATCTAGTAATGCCAACATAGGTGAACTTTTGACAGTTGCTTTCAATTCCTCAAATGCATTTTTAGCTTCTGAAGTCCATAGGAATGAATCTTTCTTCAATAATGCAGTCAATGGTGCTGCTATAAGACCATAGGCTTTAATAAATTTTCTGTAATAGCCAGTTAGTCCAAGAAAATCCCTCAAACCTTTCACATTCTTTAGTATGGGCCAACTGATCATGGCTTCAAGTTTCTTTGGGTCTGCTTTGACTCCAGCTCTTGAAATGAGATGGCTAAGGTACTCTATTTCTTCATAAGCAAAGTGACATTTGGATCTTTTTGCATAGAGCCTTTTATGTTCTAAAGTTGCTAACACAATAGCAAAATGTACACAATGAGATTCTATATCCTTACTATATACAAGGATATCATCAAAGAAAACAATTACAAATTTCTCAAAGAAGGCCTAAAAACATCATTCATAAGATCTTGAAATGTTGAAGGTGCATTTGTGAGACCAAATGCATTTTAATCAAGCCTATAGGTTGTCCCCTTCATGATTTGAACCCTTGACATGGAACCTAGCTCTGATACCAATTGTTAAATACTCAACCATTGATCCAAAAGCACTAAGACTATTAGATACTAATTTAGTTAAATCTTTAACCTTTAGGATCGTAACATTTAATTCTCAGCCTTCTTCATTATTTGGGACCTGAGAACAATAAAATTACTAGCTAATTAGCAAGCAACATTTTGTGGTTTTAAGATGCGACAACTAGGAGAGCAATGTGAAAGCACAACTTTCCGCGTGTCAAAGGGTCGAAGGCTGTCATTTTTGGGTTCGATATGAGGAGATCTAGCTTCTTTTAGGGGTTAATTTTTAGTGTTTATTGCCTGATATTTATAAAATGTGGAATTTAGGTAATTAATCAATGCAGATGAAGGTTTCTTTTGAATGATTGAAGACCAATTTTTTTCCTTTTTTTTTTCTCTAAATGCAAGTAAAAATGTGTGTTCTGCCGTAATGGTTTCAATTGGGGAAATTCTGTTTGTTCTAGTTTAGTTGCTAGGAAATTACGATTATGTTACTCCACGTATGAAAATTAGTGTAGTGTGTTTTCAGTGAACTAATTCAGTATTTTTATGCTACTAGGGATTTCCAGTGAACTTCAGAGTAGAAGAAACGTGTCATTTAGTAGTTCTTGTGAAGTGGACTTTGATGTGGGAACTAGTTCAGAAGTTGTATCTCATTACAAGAAAAGAATGACATCTCAAAACAACGATTTTTCTTTGTGCGGGATTTTGAGTGAGGTTGAAGCTATCTTACTTACTTTAAGGTCAGCTGAGTATCACATGAGACCCTGTTTGAAGGAATTGGCTACATGGGAACTTCCTGGTTATTGCAGCGGAGTTTTGGACTTCATAGTTGGGAGGCTGGGTTATGGATCGATCAAGTTTCTTGGGAAGACTGACATTAGATGGTTGGATCTACATGTCATTTTGCAGTTCCATAGGCATGAGATAGTTGTTTATAAGGATGAAAATGCTACGCCTAGAGTTGGACGGGGACTTAACAAGGCTGTTGAGGTGACTTTAGTGCTACAAGTGAGATCCCTAGGTTTTGAAGAGGGAAAACTAGAGATGATTGTGGAAAAATTAAGAATCATTGCAGAAAGACAGGGGGTTGCTTCATTTCGTTTGACCCAGCAAATGGTGAATGGAAATTCCTGGTTCAACATTTCAGCAGGTTTGGTTTGAATGAAGATGATGAGGAAGATATTGTAATGGATGATGCAACTATAGTTCAGAATCCCATGGGTATGAATAGTGGTGAGGCTCCTGATATTGATGAAGAAACACACATGGAAGCCACTAGTGTTGTGCTCTCTCACTCTCTTCTTGCCCATCTTGGGCTTGACCCTATAAGAATGAGAGAGATGAAAATGTTAATGTTTCCTGATGAGGAAAAGGAGGCAAAGGATACCAGTGAAATACCACATACCAGAAGCCATCCTTTTGTAAAGACAGCGTAAGATCTCCCTTCCGCAACTCTGCTCAAATGATTAGCCATAGATCTAGTCCACCCATTGCTTGAAGAGCCCCATTACCATTGCTGGAGTATGACCATGGTAGTTTTGACTCAAACTCTCATGGAGCCATTCTGATGGCCAAACAAAATAAGGGTCTATCTCTGAGGCCTTTAAAACCTGAACCAGGTTTTAAGCTACACCTCAAGAAAGAAACACTAGTAACTGGAAGCCATTCTTGCAACATTATGGGTGCAGGCTTGTTCATGGGTAGATCATTCCGGGTTGGGTGGGGCCCAAATGGGATTCTTGTTCACATTGGGTCACCAGTAGGCAGTAACGATTCTATTAGGGTGTTATCATCTATCATCACTTTAGCAAAGGTTGCTACAGATGAAGTGGTTAGAGATGAAAATAACATGGTTAGAGAAGAACTTGTTGACCTTGCATTTGATTCTCCATTAAATCTCCACAAGGAGATAAATCATGAAACAAAGAAGTTAAAATTGGTTCCTTCAAGTTGAGACTTCGGAAACTTGTCTTAGATTGCTTAATGCTTTCAGAGATTTGTAGGAGTTATGGAGATATTATTTGTAACGCCCCAGTCTTGGAGGGGTTGGAGAGTTACTTCCTATCACTTAAACCCCCATTTCAACAATATAATTATAGACTCTAAATTCCTAATATCATAACAAAATTGTGATTCAAACTAATTTCTTCAATATAATAAATTTCCCAAAATGCTAAGTTTTCAAAACATAATAAAATTTCTTAATAAACTTCGCCAATACACATATAGAAACTCTGTAAACTTAAACTACCATTCTTAAATCATCTCACCCAATGTTTCATAATTTGATTCTCAGCTGAAATATCTAAAATCATCTGAAAAATATTGAGGAGATATGGGGTGAGTTATCAGTAACTTAGTAAGTAGAGAATATATACTAGTGTGCAAATATGAGCATTTACAGAGTTCAGAATGCAAAACAAAATATTTTTACTTTTCACTTTCAGACTGTGAAAGCATAAACATGTTATTAAAAAATGTAAGAGCAAAAGTAGTCCCAGCCCACAAGTCTTATTTCTTATGAATTAAGATTTTTGGGAAGGCATTGTATTTTGGCCAAGGGCTTATTTGGAAAGTATTATATTATTTGAACTAGGGTTTTATAAATTATTGTAGCGCATTACTATTCACGCTACAGTAATGCGGCTCACTTAGGGTTTTGTGGAATTGTGTATTTAAACTAACGGTAGCCTCATTTGAGAGGGTTAGACATTATTGAAATTGATGAATTTTATTCATTGTGAGTCGAGTTTATCTCCTCTTTTTTTTTTTGAACATTTAAACTTATCAAAGGTAAATCACAACCTTTGTGGCGTTCCTCCTTTGTAATCCAGGTTCTTGAGACGGATTCTTCAACGAGTCTAGATTTTAATATAATCTAGGTTATTGAAATGAGTTCTCAACGGGTCTAAATTCTCCATCCATAGACTTGATTTTGGCTTTCTTTGGTTGGTTTTCCAATATTGTTGTTAGGTCTCAAAGCGAGTCGATTGTGATTCACATCAATCAATCTAGGAGAAGAAGAGCACCAATTATTTACAAGAAAACAAGGGAACGAGAAGGAAAGTGAAATTAAATGATAAACTGAAATCCAATGAGATAAGTTCTTTATCCCCTAACATAACTGCAATCAAATTAGCCGTTAGTATGCTAAAAATGTTTGGATGAGAACAAACCGTGTTTCTTGGGAAAGTATGTCGAGAGTCAAAAAAAATTTCACTGAGAGAGATGTAGCCATTTGAGCAAAAGGTATCGTTGATGATTTTTTTTTTTCTTTAAATGAGATCTTTGGAACACATAGATTTGAATTTCAAATTGTTTCTGAAGCTGAGATAGCTTAATATCCTCTTACTATCTATTTACTAGTTGGTATAACGTGTATTCTTGCTATGGTCTTGATGCACAAATTGAACAGTGTAGAGTGAGGAGCGGTGCCATATTGGGGATTCCTTGATTCATTTACTGTGACATCATTCATTATAAAACCATGCTTCAGTGAACCACTAACTGATTCACCATCATCCCAATTATGTGCATTATATTCCCATGATGATGTAAATGTATTACCACTTCGATTGTTATTTAAAGGCATTAAAAAAATAGAACGTCATTTAGTGTCGCACACCTCATAGTCAACATAAGGTTTTGTGTAGATGCCACCATTTTGACCACCTTTTTTGTATGACCAACTTTTTCAAGTCTTGCTAGAGGTGTGTTTTGGTTGTCTATGTCGTTACTGCCTTCATCTAAATTTTCCTCTGAGATTGCATAGCATGAACAATTTTGTCTCTTAAAAACTCTTTATGAATAAAGTTTCATCTCATGGCTGGTAGATCTAAGGAAAAAATCAAAGAAGTAGCATTTAAATTAAGTAAATAATAGTGAGTGAAAGAACCCAATAGAGGCAAATGTTGATATCTGAAAAATGGTGTTGGAAATCCAAAATTTCTCCTATACGCCTTGAATATGGTGAATATGGTCTCTTCTTGGTTTGGAACCAACCCAAGAGAACTTTAATTTTTGAAAGCTAAAAAGAACCAACTCACAGAGAGAGAGAGAGAGAGAGAGAGAGAGAGAGAGAGAGAGAGAGAGAGGCTGTGCAGAGGAAGGGCGAATGAGAAAGGCTGAAGTTGTACCCGATGAGAAATTTGTTTTGTTTCATTGTTTCTTTAATTTATCCATGTTAGCAATTTCGTGCTATTAAGAGCGCTTCCTTGTAGCATTATTGTTTTAATTGTTTAAAAAAAAAATGTTCATGCGAATGTAAGCTAGAAAGAAGGACAAAAAACAAGCTTAAAAAACTCTTAGAATATTCTTTTTTGTAAGTAATATTTATATTGGGCACTTAAAACATGAATGGAAAGAATCTAGGCCAGCTTTAAAGACTAACATTTCTTCAATCCACTTATGATTTTGCACATAATTTTGATTTTAAAAGTAATAAATGCCAATTAATTAAATCTGTAACCTTCTATTATATAACAATGATTGGGATTTTAACAAAACTTGGCAAATTCAATAGAAACATATAGTAACTTATAATTCAGAAATGAAAGAAAACACCTTTAATAAATAAACTAGTTGCTTATCCTCCCATATATTATAGTAACTAGTTTCTCTACAAGAAATTAAAATGAAAGAATAAAAGAATAAATTTACCACGTCTTCAATATAAATTAAACCTTACCAAACTAGTCACTGCATATTCACATGAACATAACTATGTAGGCTGCTTGGCAACCAAAAACAATATCTCATGGTGGAAAGCTTTTGTTGCCCCCATATTCTCTTCTGATGATTCCAAACACAAGTTCATTCCAAGTATCAACTGGACTAGGCATGCACAACTGCAAGCAATCATGTGGTGGTGACTTTTCATCTAGGCCACGTTTTGTGATCTTGTTTGGACCAGGGCTTCGACATGGTCCTAGATGCCCTTCGGGGTCTATCATGCTTACCAGTTGTTTCAATGATGAGGCATCCTAGAAACGTGTTTGTCTGCATGTCAAATGAATCAAATTTTTAGAAATCTCTTTCATATGTAGTCTGTGAGGTGAATGGTGTCCAACACCATGTGTTTCACTAGAAAACTGATTTGAATGAAGATGAAAAGCCTTCTTTGGTCCCTATTTGGATTGTGTTGCCAGGGCTCTCGACCAACTTTTACCAAGAATCAATTTTAAAAATCTTCACTACACCGATAGGGTGTTGTTATATTCACATAGACAGCCCTACAGTTTGTGCAACTCATATAGATGGTGCACGTTTGTGTTTGGAGATGGATGCAGCGAAGGAGCCAATCCTTATTTTTGGATCAGGTTGCTAGGGAGTGGTCATAAATAGGAAGTGATCTATAAGACCTTACCAACTTTCTGTTCTCGGTTCAAGATCCAATGTGCGTACCCGCAAAATGGTGAAAAAGTTTGGGAGAGGAAGAAGAGATTAGAGATTGAAACAGTGAAGGAAGTTAAAGTTACTCCCCTACTCGATGATGTTGGAAAAGGCAAAGGTACATTGGTTATCTCAGACTCTGATCTTGGCAACACTAATAAAAAGTTGCCTCCCAAGTTGTGGATTTGGTGGAATCAATCCATATTCAGGAGGAGGATACGTTTTACAGTAGAATGCAAGTTTCCTGTAATATCCCAATGGAGGAAACCAACGTTGATGTTAAGCTGGGTGAAGAGAATTTGCCTAAAGAGGGTGAACAACAGATTGAAAGGGTTGAAAATATTCAAGAGGTTGTAGGAGAGGGACTTCTGGCAACCAGTGGTGATGATGATGCTAATGCACCTACTGCTGCGACCTTTACGTTGGATGACTCTGTTTCTGAACCTGATCCGGAACTCGATGCTGAGATCTTTACTAAACCTAAAGATTATGCCATTGAAAATGAGGACCATGAATTTAAAAAAAAAAAAAAAAAAAAAAAAAAGAGAGCTTGGAAGATGTTTGCAAATGTTCAGAGATCGTCTCAGGTGTTAGCCAAACCCAATAAACTTTCTCTATGATTGGTCCAATTTTATCATGGAACATCCGAGGTCTAGGTACCTCGAGAGGGAGATTAAAGAAGTTGGTTGTTAAAATGAAACCTAAAATTGTTGCTTTGATGGAACCTTTTACATCATCTGAGAAAGCTCAAGGTTTGTTGCATCTCTTACATATGGATCAGTTGATTACTAATGAAGGGGTAGCCAGGAAAATTTGGGTGTTTTGGCAGGATGTTATCTCAGTTCAATTGGTTTTAAGCAGTGAACAATTTATTTTACTTCAAGTTGGTGATGGTCTCAATAATTTTTCCCTTGCTATTTTGTTTCTACCAAAAGCATTATGATTGATAGAAGAGCCTTATGGGAGTAGTTAAATAGCCAGGTCCTAGGCTATGAACCATGTCTTATTGCAGAAGATTTTAATATCAGAAGGAAGGACTCTGAACGTCGGGGTGGGAGACCTCGTCTGATAGCAGCAATTGAAGATTTTAATTCTTGGTTTCACCAGTGTGGTATTATTGAAATGAAGTATGTGGGAAGGAGGTTCTCTTGGTGTAATGGGCAGAGTGGTTTATTGAGGAGTTGGGTGAAACTGGATAGATGTTTCTTGAATGCTAGTTGCCTAACTAAAGTTCCGAATGCAACCAACAATTATGTATTGAGATCAACATCAGGTCATTCTCCGATGCTTATGGAGATTCAATTTGATCTTTCTCTTATAGTCCTTCTCCTTTTTGTTTACAGAAAATGTGGATTGAGCATGCAGGTTTTCATTCTTTTGTGGCTACTTTTTGGTAGGAGGACATAGGTGGTACTAGTCTTTTGAAGTTGGCCCTTAAACTTAAAAAGCTGAGGGGGGCAATACGAGATTGGAATAAGCATGTCTTTCGTAGAACTGATTCGATATTCGGGTTCTTGAAGAGCTGGTCGATGTTTTGGAGTCAGCCTTGCTAAATGAATGGGACCTTGGGATTGAACATGAGATGTTGTAGAAACAGATGGAGTTGGCTAAATGGAGGCATCGTGAAGAGATTAGATTGGCTCAAATGTCGGAAGTTAAGTGGTGACTTGAAGGAGACCAAAATTCTAAATTTTTCCATGCCTATTTACCATATAAAAGGAAGAAAAGAGTTTTGAATATGAGACTTCAAGATGCTACCTATTTGAGATCCCCGGAGGAAATTCATGTAGTTGTTGTTAATTATTTTTTAGAATTTTTGCAAGAAGAGTCCTCTAGTAGGCTATCCGATTTAACTAATCTCATTTCGTTGATTATATCTATGGCCAATAGTAACGCTATTTGTGCTATTCCTTCTATTGAAAAAGTTCACCAAGCTTTGGTTTCTATCCCTTCTAATAGTGCACAGGGCTCGGATGGATTTGGATCAGGATTTTTTAAGAGATGTTGGGATATTATTCAACCTGTGTTATGGCGGCAATCTCAGAATTTTTCTAAGGAGGTACATTTTCCAAATTTTATACATCTTATGTGGATTTAATCCCAAAGACTGATATTCCTACGGAGTTTGAGAAATTTAGACTCATAAGCCTTTGTACGGTGTTTTATAAAATCTACTCGAAGGTGATAGTGAATCGTTTGTCTCCTCCTCTCTCTAAAATGATATCTCTGGAACAAGGCGCATTCATCCCTGGTAGAAGTATTTTTGAGAACATCAATCTTACTTAGGAAATGATTCATTCTATTCACAAGAAGGTTCATGGGGGGAATGTGGTGCTTAAATTGGATATGGCGAAGGCATATGACCATGTTAGTTGGGCCTTCCTGTTGGAGGCTCTTTGCTCTTTTGGTTTTTCTCCTCAAGTCTGTGCCTTGATCAATGAATGTATTTCTACTCCTTGGTTTTCTATCACGATGAATGGCACTACTAAAGATTTTTTCAAAGGTGGTCTCGGGTTGAGATAAGGGGACCCTTTGTCCCCTTGTTTATTATTTTGCAGGAAGTCTTATCTAGGCTTATTAAGCAAAATGTGGATGAGAAAAGACTTGGCCAATTTTCTCAACCTCGAGGTACTTGTTTGATATCTTACCTTATGTATGCGGATGACATGGTTATTTTCACTAATGGAGGTCAGAATTCTATCTATTGTCTTTTGGAAATTTTGGCTACATATGAGGAGTGGTCTGGTCAATCAGTTAGTAAAGAAAAAACTGCAATGTTTTTTTTGCATAAAATTTCCATCACTCGTAAACGTCATCTAAAGAGAATTACTGGTTTTTCCAAGGTTATTTTTCCTTTCAAATATTTGGGAGTCCCCATAGTTTCAGGAATGCTTAAATTATAGATTTGAAGGAACTTGTGAACAAAGTTAGTAAGAAAATTAACGGTTGGAAAATGAGATTATTGTATGTGGGTGGGAGATTAATTTTATCGAGACATGTCCTTGCTAGTATGGCTTTGTGTTCTTTTTCCTTGCAATGCCTTTTTGAGAATCTTCAATCAGCATACTGATTTGCCTGGCCAAGTCAGTAGACATATGAACAAGCCGTCGCACATATTTATCCTTTGCTGTTTTCAGAACCCATAGTGGCTGAGAGACATTAGTATATCAGATAAACCTCATTGTGATTAAAGTAATTATGTAGAGCACTCTATGATTCCTACCAGGTATATCAATGTTACCCACAGTAACTGAGACACAGATAACCTTCATTGTGAGTAAAGTAATTACATAGAGAACTCTCCAATTCCTATCAGGTACATTGATGTTTTCCATACTACAGAAATTTCACCAATATGATGTGCAAATAGGAAGACCGCCGAAAAAGATTAAGTGAAGCATACCAACCATCTACGCAACATATAACTTCATAACAGAAATATATATCCTCAAAGCTAAATAAAACATAAGTTTCATTCACAAACATATAAATGACTGAGGAGGCACTCACCGTGACAAGGTTGTTAGAGTAGCCAAGATATCTTTGGACAGAAGTGCCTTCACAAACCACATGACTGGCATTGCAACCAGCAAACCATTTTTCTACAACTTTGGCACCTTCTCTGGTGGCAGCCTCAACAACCTACCAAAGATATCAATCATCTCAGGAGTTGCTCAAGGTACCTATAGAGATGCTTACTCGACAGAAGCAAGGTGTCCACCCCCCCCCCCCCCCTCCCAAAAAAAAAACAACACTTAATAACAGATTGACAGCTGGCATCAAATTCTCTAAACTCCAAACAAAACACACTATTTCCCACTAAACATTCAAGTTTACCTTATTACGCAGTTCAGCTGAAATGTCTGGATCAACATACATGAAATGACCAGAAAGAGAAGAGTCCACACTTGTGCTAAACTCTCTTCCCGATAACCATAGATGTGATTCTTCTATCTTGTTAGATTGCGTGGCAACGTGAGCACCAACAGGAAGTCAGGAATTTTCAGAGCTAGCAAACCCAGCAAGCCGACTTAATTCATCCAAGAGCATACCATTTTCTTCAACACTCTTAACACTGTAGAGTGATTCACTCAGTCTCACTGCATCATACAAAACAAGCTAATTTTCTTTTTTGATAGGTAACAAAGCAACAAATTAAATATAAAGTACCGAATAAGATCATATGTCAATTGGCTTATATTTCTTAGACCAATACTTGCGCATGGAATGATTTAGGTTAAAAAATCCTTATGATACAAGATCTAGACCTCAAAATACAGAAAGAGAGGACATCATTTAACCTACGTACAACCCAAACTTAACCAGATATTGTTTGTTGATAAGAGGATTTCTTAATCCCCAATCATCACATAAGTGCTAAAACTTTAGAAGAAACCACTCACTAGTATGTGAATGGTTTAAGAAACTTTACCATCTATTTTTTGAACAGCCATTTTTCCCATCCGGATTACATTCAGCGTGAAAGTAGAACACCAACTTCACACACTGATGTCATACCCAAGCGCCTGGGGTTTTGAGTATATAAAATTAGGGGGTTCATCTTCATATGGTTGAATAATTTCGAAATAAGTTCTAAAATAACATTTTTCAAGTTTTCATTTCAGTTGGCCTTATGATTGATGTGCAATTGTACCAGAGATAGAGGGGTGGGAGCAAGCCATCTTGTTTGGTCCATATCCTAGATGGGCTGTAGGCACGTAACTGAGATCCTTGAGATTGTCAGCCCTTAAATAAGTGGAGTAAATGTGAGTTGGCCACTTGAGAGATTAAAAGGAAAATGTTGTTATATGCATGAATGTCCTCTAAAAATGTCTGAATGTCAATTAAAAATTAAAATCAATTTTACCCTACTTGATATGTAATGTATCTATTTACTGTATTTGAATCTCTTAGCATTTGGTTTGTCACAACAAAATGACATTGAAAGTGTTTACTAAGTTTTCAGGTAATGTGATTCTCTACTATTATCATTAAGTTCTAATATAAATTTCTATTCATGCTTTGAGGTATTTTTGGATCTTTATAACCTGGTGCAATAAAATTTTATGAAAGTGAAATTCCCAACCCTATAAAAGGGCATGTTATATACGTTATTTGAGTTTATTGATAAAGTTTACTTAGTTGTTTACTTACCGATTTTTTGAATTATGATATCTAACATTGTATCCTTGACAGAAAGGGATTATAATACTAAATGCCAATAAGACTTCAAAAATGATCCAACTGATAGGTAGCAAATATTTTTTTTTTTTTTTATAATTAATAAGATAAATTTATTCCAAGTAAATAGGCATAGCCCAAATACACAGGATATATACAAATGAGAACACCTACTTACTAGCTAAAATAGAAAATAACTAAGATAGAGAACAGTACAATCATTTCCATTCCTTACAAGATTCTTCACCCAATATAGTACGAAGAAAAAACTCCGAGTTCCCCTATAGAACGTGCACAATTATCAAAGCATCTCCCATTCCTCTCTAGACATAAACACCAAAGTAAGCACAGGGGAATCATCTTCAGCACTGCAGTCCTATTACTTCTCCCCCCGATACCTTGCTAGCAAGCAAAGAAATCCACCACATGCCTAGGTATCACCCATGAAATCCCAATCCTTGCAAAAGTCTCATTCCACAATGGAGTCGCCACATCACAATGAATAAAAAGATGGTCAATAAATTCACCATCCTTTTTACATATATAACACCATTCAGCCATCTGAAAACCTCTCTTCCTCAAATTGTTTGCTGTTAATATTTTCCCTAGGGACACCAGCCAGCAGAAAAAGGCAACCTTACTAGGCACCTTGGCTCCAAATACTTTTCCAAGGGTAGTCTTTGACCGCATGACTGGTTAACACCTTATAATAAGAGCTCACTAAAAATCTTAGATTAACTGATGCACCCACAGCAGACTGTGCTCCCTATTCAGATCAAGTTTCATCTCATATAATCTTCCTAAGAAGTCAGAAACTTCCCCTACTTCCCAATCCTGCACATCTCTAATAAATTCCACTGTCCAGCAAATCAAATTATTAGAAAAGCGATAAGAATCAGCCATTGCAGCTCCTTTATCTTTAACAATCCTGAAAAGGTTAGGAAAGACAACCTTAAGAGGAGAGTCCCCACACCAGATGTTGTGCCAAAAATCTTTGCCCCATTTCCCACCTTGAATATGGAATTCTTGACAAAGTCCCCCCTTCCCAGCCTAATAGACTTCCACAGACCCACTCCTAACGTCCCACGAACTTCACTCGTAAACCGACTCCCTCACATCCTCCCATATTTAACATCCACAAAATTTCTCCTAAATGCATTGCTCTCTTTAAGGTATCTCCAAAGCCATTTCCCAAGTAGAGCTTTATTGAAAAGACTTAAATTTCTCACTCCCAACCATCCATAAGCAACCGGAAGACTAACCTTTTTCCAACTCACCAAATGAAACTTTCTCTCCTCCCCATACCATCCCACAGAAAGTTCCTATAAATCCTCTCAACAGCCCCCCACTGGTCAAGGAAAGAGAGAGAGGAAATATGTAGGGCGATTAGTCAAAGTGCTCTTGATCAAGGTAACTCTTCCATCTTTAGACAAACATAATTTTTTCCAGCCTGCTATTCTCCTCCTAATCTTCTCAATCACCCCATCCCAAATAGAAACTGATTTATGAGAGGCACCTAAAGGTAGTCCAAGGTATCTCATAGGTAACGCAACTATCTTACATCCCAAAATATTGGCTAGATCCAAAATATTCCTCATTGTACCCACTGGAACAATTTCAGACTTGGAAAGATTAGCTGGTTTGGGTGGTGAGAATACTTCACTACTATTCATTATTTTATCATTACTTTTCACCTACATTTTACTATTTTGTACTACTATGCACTATTATTCAATACTTTTCACTACTATTCATAGAATATTTGAGATAATCTCACTACCCAAACACAATCTAAATCTCAAACCAAAAACAGCTTCAAAGCATAATAGTAATGCTCTCAAAACACGAAGGTGATCTTGATAGTTATCACATAAAATCAAAGTGCTGTCTGCAAAAAGCAAACGTGATATTGAAATACTATCCCGTGTCTAATTACCCACCACAAATCCTGATAGAAAACTTCCTTCGATAGCCGCCTCAAGCATACCACTCAATGGATCTATCACTATTACAAATAGGAAAGGAAATAAGGGGTCTCCTTGCCTCAAATCCCGAGAGCTATTAAAAAAACCAACCTGATTTCCATTTACTAATATCGAAGATTTGGCCATCAAAATTAAAATCCATGAACACCACTTCTCACCAAAACCAAATCTCCCAAGTATAGAAGAAAATCCCAATTGACATGGTCAAAAGCCTTTTCCATATCCAATTTAACTAAAACTCTAGATTTACCCATTCTTATTATACCTTTCCAGCATTTATTTGCAATTAGAACCGAATCAAGAATTTGTCTTCTCCTCACAAATGCATTCTGAAACTTTGAAATAATCTTGCCCATAACCATACTAATATGATTTACCAACACTTTGGCAATAATTTTATACACCCCATTTACCAAACTTATAAGGCGAAAATCTTTGATCTCCATTGCATCTGCCTTTTAAGGAATGAGATGATTTGCTAACACTTTCACAATAATTTTATACGCCCCGTTTACCAAGCTAATAGGGTGAAAATCTTTGATCTCCATTGCACCTGCCTTTTAGGAATGAGAGAAATGAATGTAGTATTAAGACTCTTCTCAAATTTTAGGAATGAATGAAATTCACCAAAAACTTTCATAATGTCATCCTTCACTATGTCCCAACATGCTTGGAAAAATGCAATGGAAAAACCATCTGCGGCCGGTGCCTTGTCCTTCGCCATACCTTTAACCACATCAAGAACTTCTTCTTCCTCAAAAGTTTGCTCCAACCAATCTGCACTCATTTGATCAATGGGCTCAAACACCAGCCCATCTAACTTTGGTCTCCATGAATATACTTCCGTAAAAGGCTTCTCATAATAGCTCACAATGTGGTCTTCAATTCCATCCTCCATGTCGCCAATTCCATCTTCCATACTCCCTCAATGTCGAGTAGTAGATATAGATGACCAAATCAATGTCATAAGTGATGTGACGCCTCCAAATCCCCACGTATGGACACGGAAAAATCGAGACGTCCGGATGATGACAACACGGGTCACCACCCTATTGCCAAGTGTCAAGTGTGTGTATAAGCAACAAATGTGCAAAGAGAAACACGCAGCGGATAGCAAAAGTCTCATAACTATGTACCAGAATTTTTATTGGTTTAATACAAAACCGTTCAAAACATACATAATTAAATATTACAAACTACGAATATAGTTTCAAAACCAACTACAAAGCATAAACTTCAACTCAATACTCCGGTGGAGCCGCCTCCTTAGGCTTAGCCTCCTCCTCCTCCTCGATCTCTGCATCAAAATCTACGGTATCAAAAATGGTGCCGCAAGTAAGTAAGATCCAAACACCACTAGATAAAAGCATATTAAAACCCAAACAATATGCATAAAAGAATGCAAATGCACATGACCCACAAAAACCACATTTTTCCACGTACGCCAAAATCCCATTTTGGTCCAGAACATATCCTTTAAACATAACCTCGCCATTATCCTCGATAATGGCCCAAAAACCAAACCATCAGAGCACTATAGGCAGGACTCTACCACCATCCTTGCTCACCACAGTCCCTACACGTGCACCGTAGGTGGGAATCATAGGCGAGATTCTACCACCGTCCCTACTTACCACCATTCCTAAGTACACCGTAGGTGAGAATCACAGGCGGGATTCTACCACCATCCCTGTTTACCACCATCCCTACGCCGTGTGCCTCTGACTCAAACCAGTCAGTCCAACCGTTCACATATACCATAAATAATTTCTCGCTTACAAGCTCAGTTTTCAAGTTCCAACACATGTACATGCATGCAACTACATGAAAACCCAGTTTTTCCTTTTTTAAACATGAACATGCGTGCACTATACAATGCAAACATCAAGGTACAAATATCTCAAACAAATATCAACATCAACCAAACAACTCCGTCCTCAATCCATCCGACCCCCGAACTCTTCAGACTCAGTCTGGAAACAACCAACCAACTAGATAATTTATTGTAAATCTAAAAGTAGAGTTTGGAAAAATACTTATAGCGCTATACGGTATTTTTTGAAAGGTCGCGGTGTTGCAAACGGCGGAGAAAAAACAATGTAATAGTGTATTTTACACTGTGGCCGTGGGTAATAAATTACCCACTTTCGAACGGGGACAAACCAAGACATGAAATTGATAGAGAATGACCTAGGGATGTTTATGAGGCTAATAGAAGTGAGCTTTGGCCGTGGGTGGTGGTGGAAGTGCAAAAAGGGGCTGATCGGAGTTGAGCTCGTGGGAGCTGCTCCGGCAACAGATCGGGGCTGGAAATGGGTGGTTTAGGATAGTTGAGCTCATGGGAGCTGCTCCGGCATCGGATCGGGACTAGAAATGGGTGGTTTAGGATGGCAAGAGGTAGGTAATGAAGTGGTAAAGAGATGGTGGCCGGAGTTGGAATGACGGCAGCGAAAAAGCACAAAAACCGTGCAGAAAGGAGGGGCTCTAGGGGGTTAACGGCGGCTCGGATAGAGGTGATTTTTGGTGGGGGTGTTCACCGGCCAGAGGGGAAGAAAACTGGGTGAGTGGTGTCGGCCATGTCGCCAGCGAGCGGCAGTTTTGGGCTGAGGAAGCAACCGGCGATAAAGAGAGAAGGAAGAGCTGGTACCGTGACTTCCAGCCGTGTGTGGCGGCTAACGGCTACATGGGTTGGCTTGAAAATTGAGGGAGGTGATCATCGGCCGGAGGGGAGTCGACCGGTGGGGGTGGTGTACTGCGCGGGGGCGAACTGGGCGGGTCAACGGACGGCGACGGGAAGGAGAAGAAAGAAGCAGCTCACGCGCACGGGAAGAAGGAGGAAGAAGAAAGAAAGAAAAAAGAAAGAAAAAGGAAAAAGGGAAAGAAAAAGAAAAGAAAAAAGAAAAAAGGGAAAAAGAAAAGATGAGGGAAAAGAAATGAGGTCCAGTCCTCACTTCCGGAATCCAAAAATTGATCCGCCGAAAACGATTTTAAAAACATAAAATGACTAAAATAAATTAAACACCACATCAAATAAAATAAAACCAATTGAAATACAATAATTTAAAATAAAAGAATATATATATTAATTAAATTAAAAATACTCCTTCAGTGAAAATACACGTAAAAAGGGGTATCACAAGTGATACTGCAATTCCTTGTTCATAAACAATACCACAATTAGAACTGATTTAGTTGCCTTAAGGTTCCAAGAGCCAATGAATCACCTACATAATGTGACATTTATATGTGAGCACTTCATTATGCATTATACATGATGTAAGTACTTTATCACTTCATTTATGGTTGGATGCTTACACCTAAATACTTTATTGGGCATTAAAGTGCATTTACCTTTATTACTCCCTACATCCCAATTAAACTTTTTGCTTTATTTCTTGGAGCATGCCAAGATACACATCCCATGTGAAACCCCATATCGAGTGAGTATAGGTAGCATATGGGATCTCACATTTCTTGGAATAGAAAAGTTCTTAATATTTATAATGATTCCAATATGCTCCAATTATACCACTGATAAGTCCTTTTAGAGTATAGACTCGGATGTGGCTTGGGTCTCATTTGTGGTGGTACAAATGGTATTAGAGCCTAACCCAACCAAAAATGTGGGACTTAAGCCGTGCCACCTATGATGGAATGGTCCAATGAGGACGTTTGTAATTTGAAAGGGGAGATTGTGATACCTGACATTGAGGGAGTATAGGTGGTGGATCCCACATTGCTTGGGATGGAAATTTGTTTTCCCTTTTATTGGCACCGGGTGTCCATAACAAAGTCCCAATTCATTCTAGGGTTGCGTAGGCCCTGGTTTTCAGCAAGTGCACCTCAGGTAATTCAACGAAAGATTCTCCAATCAGATGTGGCTTGGACCTCCCTTAGGGCATTACAAATTTACCAACACCCTCAATACAAGATCTCATAAACCACCTATAGTCACCACTTGGTACGGCATACCACAATCCCTCCCCCTTATACTCCCAACATCCTCGTCGGGCCATTCCATAATGGGTGACATGGCTAAAGTCTCACAATTTTGATTAAGATAGGCTCTAGTACCATTTGTAACACCCCAAGGGAAAGCCCAAGCCACATTTTGGCATATTCTCCAAAATGACTCCCATTGGAATCTGTAACACACCCTTCCCATAGAGTGTTACGTACTTTCATAATTGTGCCAAATAAAGAGATCCAACTTGATAAAAAATATCTCATTTATTGAAAGAAAAATGGAAAATATACATAAAAGATGTCCTGAAAAATATTTGAATAAATAGTCTCATTGCAATGAAATTTAAAATTGTTCTTTTTGTGTAAAAAGCACTTATTAACTGAGTCTAAAAATCTCTTGAAACATGATCTATGCCGATTACATGCTCTTCAACACTATCTTCTTTACCTGGACATTTCAACTGCCTATGGCCACAAGAAGAATAGCTTAACTTATCATAACATATTATGGTGGACCACACTTAGATTCATGGCTGGCACATCCACCAACAACTGCATTGGTACCATGCCATCTCTTATGGCGATTCTTAAAGCTTCTTTCATAACTTGTCTTTTATCTTTATTATCATGATGCATGTAGAACACTCAATATGGGGTATCACATCCCAAATAAAAATAAATTTCAGATGTACCACTATACTTTTATGTTACCATTAATAACTATGACATTTCAAACAAAAAACAAAGAAAGTGAGACAGAGAAGATCTTTAAGAGAAATGTTTGGTTCACAAATAGATCTAAGAAAAATAAATTCACAAATACGATTTTGTTGTGGTACATATTTGCAAAGCCTTTTTTACCATAAAGTAGATCTACCTTATCACATCTAGCCACGAATGTGAGCTTTACTTTTGTGGTATCTCTTTGTAAACCTAGCACTTCTCCCATCTTTTATTCTCCAAGTGGGGACCTGGGGTATATACATATATAGAGACCTTAATATCCTTAAGCGATTTGTGTATGGAGTGGGAGTTATTTTATTGGCTATAATTTAGGATGAATTAAGTTCTCAAGTGTTAAGAACATCTATGTGCTAGGAATAAATAAAATCACAAATAGGGCAAAACATTGACATTGTTGAGCGTACGGACAGACATTTATATATCATGTAAGCTTGTGCTCCATGCCTTTCGACCTTCATTTGACAAAAATATTTAATGCAACTAGGAGATTTATTGGTTCAAAAGATTGTAACCTGAGTCATTGTATGCCAAGAATTTTAACTCTACATACTACTTAAATCTAAATAACAAACTGACAACAACTTTCAAACAAAAGCAGATAGAAAGTAGTTAGTTTATAATAAAAAAAATTAAAAAAGAATTCTTATAAAATAGAAAGTAGCTCATTATACCATTCCTCCGGACACTAACCACCCAAGCGTGACGATAAAGAGACTATTTTTTGTTCCATGCTTCAAAGCGTGCTCAAACTTACATCCACCAAATTTGTAATAAGAGTTAAGGAGTTCAGAAAAGCATTAAATAATTGAAGAACATCACAGGTATTAGAGATACCGATGCTTTTTTCTTGATTGGTATTAGAGATACTAATGCTAGGATCAGGAAATGAAACAAAGCCCTCCCATTAGTCTACTTGATATACATCGCATGAGAAAGGGGGAAGCTATGATTTTTTTTCCCTTGTAGGGGCTAGCCTAGTCCCATTAGAAATATAATACACCTCCAGTCATTGTAAGGACTTAGATTTCTACAAAAAACCTAAAAGCAAAATAAAACAATTAAACATAGACTATCTAAGCAACACAGTCTAAAATAACAAATAAAATCAAATGGAGGTAATTTTTATACTTTGAAAGAAGAATTATCCAACATTTTTTTGGGGTCAAATTTTTTAGTTTTAAAAAAGAGTCAAATATTTTGTGGGGCGGAGGAAATTTTTCTCCAAGGTTTTTTCTCTTTTTTTTTTTCAAATTTTGGGAGGAACAAGGGGGATTCTTGCAGATATTTTTAGGGCCAAGGAGTGGGGATTTTCTCAGGATTTTAGGGAGGCCATGGCCACCCATCTTCACACTCCCTTGCCTCTGCCTTTACCATGAATACGCATAAGATCATATTGAAAAGTTCTACAAAATCAGCGATAATCAAACCAATTTCCTTTTCCTCCTAAAAAGCTTACCAATTGATTCAACTAAAGAAGATTGGAAATGAAACCAAGTAAGTACCCACGACACTTGTCCACATATAGTGTACACTAAACAGAATGAGAGAAAACAGCATCAGTGACTAAGTCTTAAGCCAATCTTACTGAGTTTGTCTACTATAGAATAAGACAATTGAAACAATTTCAAAAACAATTTAAAGGATATTTGGACCACCAAATGAGTACACTGAGGATGCAAATTAGGGCTGTATTGGCCACCTAATCTCTGTGTCGCCTCCATCACTTGTTTTCTAGTTTCTACCAAAACAAAAAAACATAAATTGACTTTAGCTATCTATATATAAATGAAAAGTAATTATAAAATGATGAAGCAAGGTTCCACGAAAGAAAAGTGAGTCATGTGCAAGGAAGTATATCAGAAAACCCATCCATACTAACACCATGACAACAATGGGCCGATTTTCCCTCCCTATACTAGTAACTTCTGACAATTGAATTTTTACATGTAGTGAAATGTTCATTCAAAACACCAATCCTTCATATTGAGAAAAAAAAATCGAAAAGAAAAGTGACGGGGACATAAAAAAGGTTTCATAAAAATTGGGATTTACTGGTTCAGAAAAGATATTTCAAAACATCCATGTAAAAGGATTCTGTTAATGACAACATGCATGTTTTTTTCTCAGCCATGACTTCATGTATTTGAATATGAGCAATTTGATCCACAGATATACTAACTAAACAGTAGTTGGTAGAAAGTGAAAGAAAACCGTTCATAACTTCGTGTATTCTGAATATGGCAAAGCTATTCACTGCAATTACGATACAAAATGCAACCAAAAAGCTATAAGCAAAAATAAGACAAAAAAAATGAGTATTTTGGGAAATAGAAAAGCTTAGGCGTTGCCATTCTTTGACTTAGGAGTTGCCATTCCTTGATCAATATAATTATTTATTTATCAAAAAAAAAAAGAAAAGCAGAAGCCGCATCCCCCAAAAAACATGGGGACACGAATTGAATTAGAATTCCAAAAACTCAAATGACAGCAGGAAGAAAAAAACAAATAAGCATGTGAGCGGAATTTAAATTGGAGAAAAAAAACAAGAAAAAGGAATTGACAATAGTAAATCAGAGAACTTTATAACTTTGGATAGACCGGTAACACAGATAACAAGGCTGGCAAAACTTGACTTAATATGAACTTGATCTGAAACTTGACTTAACATAAACGTGATCTGAAACTTATTCTTTAACTGCTTAAATACATACTCCACAGTTGTTGTGGCCTCATGTATTCTACGTGTCATAATCGTTGTGTCTCACGTAGTGTATGCGTCACAATTGCTGTGATCCCATACTTCATATGCCACAGTTGTTGTGGACCCCATGAAACTGAATGTAACTCAACTTCTTGGATGCTACATGGGTCCCCTAGAGCCATATGTCCCTGCCGATTACCGCATCACAACACAGGTATCTGAACCAGCTATGAGTGCGTTAATACATACTCCACAGTTGTTGTGGCCCAATGTATTCTACGTGTCACAATTGCTGTGTCTCACGCTGTATGCATCATAATTGCTGTGACCCCATAATTCGTGTGCCACAACTGTTGTGGACCCCACAAAACTGAATGTGGCTTCATCGGCATTAGTGCCTGGTGCGCTTCGGTGACCAGCTAGTTAGGTCCTCGCCCGCTACCCGCTGATTGATAGTATTTCATCAACTCAGGAAATTTCACACCTATTTAAACACTCAAGCGTGAACAAAGGAGTTTCACTAGGATACTACCCCATCCTAGCACTTAGGGTCGTGATTGACATGAATAACTTGACTTGACTATTCTCGAAATACAAACACTGTACTCAAGATGAGATATGACTGGAATACGAAAGGACATAAGCCCTGACGTAACATAATGTGACTTGAACATAACTTGAAAGACATGACTAACTTGATGTAATAGATGAAAACTCATTACAGAATAAATTTTGTGTAACAGATAAATATGTGATAACTTAGCATGGCATGACATATAAGATAACACACATACATACATTGTATTTCCTTTACTTAGCACACATATACAGTAAACTGCTAGTAAGTTAAAAGCTAACTTACCTTAATCTTCGCGTTTCTTACGAAAGCTCAAGCGCGATCACGAGGAACTGTAATTAGCGATTCTAAAAGTTAGAACTAAATCACTAATAATTTGAAATATGGAAAAATACTAACTTAAGAGTAAAATTTCCATTTTACCCTCTACATGTGGGTAAATGACCATTTTACCCCTAACTTAAGGGTTTTGCATACTAACTCCAAAAGTCACCAAAATTTACATGCCTCATGTAAATTTTGTCTTAAACTTGAATATCAATTGAGAAAAAATTAAAACTAATCACAACTATTAAAACTGCATAGGGCCGAAATTCCCATATGCTATTTCCATTGATTTTTGTTTCTAACTTATTTTGATCAACTTTTTTATCTATGACTTATAAAGATGTGATCTTCAAACCAAATCATCACATGATTTAAAAAGATGTCCTAAAACATATATAAGCTTATAATTCAAGATCACATGGCTAAACATTAACCAAAACATAAATTGAGCCAAGAACATCCACACTTTAGCCTATCCGAATATCTCTTTGTATAATATTCATATCTTTGAAACTAACATCAAATATTTTTAAAATAATATTCTAACATGTATATAAGAAACTTATAATCCTCCAATAAAATTATCAAAGCCATTGGAATAGGTTTAAACCACCAAAGATTTAAACTTTCTCAAAACAGAAACTGTTTTTCCTCTTCCAGTTTCTAAGTTTTTAGATCTAAGAAAATATTTCATCAAAACCTTTAATCATGCAATAAATCCTCAAAAAATAATCATATACACATGTTAACAATACTTCATAAAAATTTCAGACCAAGATCTATCCATTAGCTTGGTCAAAAACTCCAAAATACAACATATTCTCTAGTTTATCTCCTAGAATGACCTTTCTAGAGTTTAAACAATTTTTGACTGACCAAATGATCTTAAAATGGAACAAATAAGATATTCACGTAAACTAGACTAAAAAAGGAACAACTTATATTAGGAGACTTTATGATAAAATACTTATAAAAGCTTCGAAATGGACGTGCAAAAGAATAGCTAAAAGCTGTCCGAGAGAGTGTTTGGTGTTCTTTCAATAAAAGGTGTAAAGGAAAATAATTTCATGGGGAGTGGGCTGAAGATCTTTATGCACAAGATATGAAAGAGGATGAGGCTAAAGTGAAGGTTGAGTTTTGGCCTTTCCTACCCAATAACATCCACAAAAATTAGCTCAAGATATTTTTACCCAATAATATCCACAAAAATCAGCTTAAGATATTTTCTAAAGGCAGAGTGTAGAATTGGAAGAGTGAGGTGGCTAAAATATTTCTATGTGTCCAATTAAAACTTTTCTAACTTAATTTGAACATTCCACACTGTGATTTTGAAATTACAGTGACAATCATTTATCAATAATTAGCCCCAAAGTGACCCTAAAAATAAAATCACAATTTCGAACAGGCGTTTCATCTAAAAATATGAAAAAGAGTTATTGCGCTATAAGACCTGAAATAATCCATTGAGTCTAATAGCATAAACCATAACACATTCTGACACTTCTAACTATCTCCAATAATTAAAAACACACTTTTGATACCATAGTGAGTGATAACACTAACTATGTGGTTAGACTAAAATCTATATGATTAATAGATTAGTGAGAACTTATGAGGTCTTCACGAGGTTCCTAAAGTCAATAGAAATTCCACAGTTGAATTTCTAGCGGGCTGTTACAAAAGTGGTCTTTTCTTGATCTTCAGGAGCAATCTCAATTTGGTTATATCAAGAATAACCATCTAGGAAGCAATAAAATTTATGGCCCACTACATGTTCAATGATTTGATCCATGAATGGTAGGGGAAAAAGATCCTTTCTGTTGACAGAATTTAGTTTTATGTAGTCAATGCACATACGCCAACCAGTAGTAACTCTAGTTGTGATCAATTCATTATCAACATTTTTCACTACAGTCACACCAGATTTCTTAGGTACCACCTATGTAGGACTAACCCATTTGTTGTAAGAAATAGGGTAAATGATCCCTACATCCAGAAGTTTTAACACCTCTGCTTTGACAACCTCTTTCATGTTGGCATTCAGTCTACGTTGTATCTCTCTAGAGGGTTTAGTATTGTCCTCTAGTTATATCCTGTGGGTACAAATTAAAGGACTGATACCTTTGATATCAGCTATCATCCATCCTATTGTCTCTTTGTGTTCAATGAGAACACCGATTAATTTTCTCTCCTGAATTTCATCTAGTTTTGATGAGATGACCACTGGTAATGTCTCTGCTTGGCCTAAAAGTGCATATTTGAGATTAGCATGTAGAGGTTTCAAGTCGAGCTTTGGTGTTTGCACACTTGAGGGGAGAGACACGACATCATGAGGTGGCAATTCCTCAAAACAAGTTCTCCATTTATCAGTGTTCATTATAGGAGTAGATTCTAGTAAAACATTCATAGATGCAAGCATAGAATCATCATCAAAATTTTTATCATGAACCAAACTAGCTTCAAAAGGGTCAGAAAGACTTGACAAATCAAATTTATTTTGAACAAGAGTTTGGATCAAATTTACTTCATGCACATCATCATCATCGCCAGGTTGTTTACAAATATTGAAAATATTCAACTCCAAAGTCATGTTGCTAAAAGAAATTATCATCACACTACTCCTACAATTTATTAAGGAATTCGAGGTCACAAGGAATGGTCTCCCCAAAATTATAGGAATTTGCATACAAACATCAACGACAGGTTCTGTGTGCAAAAAAATGAAATCCACTGGGAAATAAAATTTGCCTACTTGCACTAACACATCCTCAACTATCCCTCTCGGTATTTTAATTGAACGGTCAGCAAGTTGGAGTGTTACCTTGGTGGGTTTAAGTTCACCAAGACCCAACTGCTCATATACTGAGTAGGGTAGGAGATTAACACTAGCTCCACGGTCAAGTAAAGTTTTTTCAATTTTAAAATTTCCAATCACTCAGGAAATTGTTGGATAACTCGGGTCTTTGTACTTTGGAGGAGAATTATTCTGAAGGATGGCGCTTACCTGCTCAGTGAGGAAAGCCTTCTTTTGCACTTTCATCATACACTTCATTATACACAAATCTTTAAAAAATTTAACATACGATGGAATCTGTTTAATTGCATCCAAGAGAGGAATGTTGATTTTTACTTGTTTGAAAATTTCAAGAATATCAGCATTTTGAACTAACTTGTGAGAATGTTGCAACCTTTGGGGAAATGGGGCAGGTATTGGGGCTTTCACAGGCATATTGATTGAGCTGAATTATTGCATTTTTAATGCTTTTGGAATCAATATATATATTAATTCTTTCATTACTTTATCATTGGTTTTATATGGAAAAATGAATTAATCAAAGTTGTGATTTTAATTGATTAAAAGCATGAATTTCTGCTCTAATTTTATCAACTGTTGATTAATATGGATTAAAGTATAATTCGCTCGAGCGAAGCCGCCGCTCGAGAGAAGTCAGGCAGATTCAAACGCTCGACTTCTGCTCGACAGTGGGCTCGAGTGAAATGATGAAAAAGGAAGAAGATGGCATTGGGAAGGGGCAAGATCTTGCAAGAAAGGGGTAGCTTACACACCTAAGGGCTTCTAGAAGAATCTTGTAAGATGCACACTTGAGGTGGACGGCAATAGGGACTTGTGCCTTGCCATTCTCCTTATGCAATCACACCATTTACAAGACCTTGGAAGATGAAAGATCTCCTTGGGAAATAGAAGGACTTTTCAGCCACCAACACCCCACACACTCCACATGCTACTTGGCACACATGCACAAGGTTGAGGAGGATCTTCGGTGGAAGAAAGACTCTTTTACCACTTAGTACATTGAATAAAGACACAAGAGGAAGGGAAAAAAGGGAAGGAAGGCTTTGGTTTTGAAGAGCCACACTGTAACACCTGTCCTTGTGGTAGGTCCTTTTCATATCAATTTTGATAAAAATCGACAGAAATTACAATTCCTTTTAAATTTCTTTTCCATTCATGCCAGGATGCAAAAGACTCCACGTTATAAATAAAATTCACTTTTCTTAATTAAAGATTTCAGCGGAAAACATTACATTTCATAATTAAAGTTTCCAATCTAAAACATCTTGCCTAGGCCTTCGTGCTCTTTCCCTTGGGCTATACCATTCCTGACGTGTCATGCTCATCTTGTGCTTGGGAGGGCACACATAAAAACTAAAATGAGTCGGTGACTCGTAAGCATTACTTCATATAGTCAAAATATAATAACATAGCTTTTCAGTCATACAGTTATCATTCCATACATACATATCGTACTTATCATGCATACGTCTTTCTTTTTCATTTTAAAACGTTGCGAGGTGGGATTTTTCTTTATAAACATGCTTTCTTCTTTAAAATAGTTCCCCACGCATCGCTGCCTTCATTTATTAAAGAACCTTTTTATGCATTTATCTTTTTTACATACATTCATGCATACGTACATACATTCATGCATTCATCTTTTCTTATTTACGTACATTCATGCATTTCGTCCATCCATACATACATGCATTCTTTCTTAACATGCATCCGTTCATTCTTATCACTTTCATTGGCCATGTAGCACACTGTTATGCCCCGTGTGCTCAGATTAGTGGTCTTTTGGACCTGATTTCGCCCATGGCCACGGGTTGAGAATCCATTCCGTCAGGGTGTAGCACTGGGTGCACTACCAGTACTACTTACTCGGTATTGCAATCTGCCCTGTCCAGTCCATTCTTTTGGTACCATTTCCATTCCAGTCCATGTGGCCCTTACATATTTTCATACATCATACATTCAATCTGTTCATTCATTTATAGTCCTTTTCTTTCCTTTACAGTTCATTCTTTCATTTCAGTCCTTACTGTTCTTACGTTTCTTATAGTTCTTACGGTTCTTCATTTCTTTCAGTTCATAAAAGTTTTAATTAAGAAAATGGTTTTCTTTCCTTTGTTTTCAGATAAGTTTTTTACAAAGAGTCTGAAAAAGTTATTTTAGAAAGAATCATTTTTTTGGGAAAGAGAGTTACTTTAAAAATTTGTTTTCTTTCTTTTCCTTTCAGTTTCAGTTCTTACAGTCCTTAATAGTTCTTACGTTTCTTAAAGCTTCTTTTCATTTCTTTTCATGAACATACATACAATACGTACTACTTATAGCATCCATTCACATACATAAATATACATACTTTGGGTGCGTAAAAAGGGGTTGCCAAGGAAGGCCGCTACGTACTTGTACTTGAAAACTTACGTTTCTTTTTCCTTTTAGATAAAAGCTCTCATCCTCTTTTTCTTCATTTCTATAAAGAAAACTCTAGAAGAGTATGAACGTAATACTTACCTGGATTTATGCCATACTCATTCCATGCAATCCATTCATGTGCGTGTTAGATGGTAACCTACATGCATACATATAACCTTACGTCATCATTTATCTAATGCATAAGTAACTATTCTAAAAAAAACAGAACTATGCCTCACTTAGAACACTCTCCATCCATCCTTGGGCTCTTACGTGCTATTTACTATGCTAAAACTTTCAGAGTCTTATTCCTTAAAGTGAACTTTTGTGATTCACCTTAGGGTTAAGCACTAAGACCTCCGTCTCATTCTTCTATGTCCACAATCTGACGCATGATTCTGACCAACAGAGTCATACATCCCAACCTTAGACAACTTACCCATTACTACCTTCACGTATCCTAGTCCATACTAAATCCTCATTCCCAACCAGTCAGGCTACATGAATTCAAGCCAACTCTGGGACTAAAACACCATGTAACTCTGCTAAGGATAGATTACCCATTACATATGGTAAACCTATCCGACACACGTGTCTCCCCAGAGACACTTGTATCTCATCCCCTTTTATCACCTAAGAGTAACTTATAGTTCCAATGAACATCCGCTTGTATAAACAAGCTCTATACTCTAATACCAACTTGTTCAGATTGTATCCACAAATGCACCTCTGTCACGTCACGTAGTTCGAGACTAATCTCGAGTCACGTCACTATACCCATCATGCTTCCGCTGCATGCTCTGATACTTTTCCACCACTTCCTTATACTCTTAGTCATAGTCAACCACAAGGTGACACCCGTCAACCCAGACTACAAGCCATATTACCATTACTTCGGGACACTGTTACACAGTTCCCGCCACTTAACAAGAGGACTGCATCCACAAATGCGCCTCTGTCACATTATGCAGCTCAAGACAGATTCCTGAATAACAGCATGAGGTCCATCATGCTTCCGCTGTGCTCTCTGATACCTTTTCACCGCTTCACACTTACTTTCAGCCACAAGTCAGTCTCAAGGCAACACCCATTAGCTTGGAATACAACTATATCACCATTGCTTTGGGACACTATTACACAGTTTCCTGACACTGTACCATACACTCTACACTTCTCTGCTACGCCATCCAACCCTTCGTGACATGCCATCCTGTGTATCATGACCTAGTATAGAGTACGCTGACGTGAACTCTCTTGTACCCACACTACAACAAACATCACTACGATACACGTCTCACAGTGCATCGCTACGCAACATGGAGTACGCGCACGCGTACTCCCTTCACTACAACACTTGATTTGTGGCAGTAACACCATGTACGGTGGTTGTCCACCACATAAAGTGGTGATTCAGGTTTGAGGATAGCTAGGCATGGCCTGGAAAGGATCATGATGGCCTCATGGTGGTCAAAGGTGGCGGAGCACGGTAGCATCACGCCGTGAACAGTGAATCCGAAATGCTAGGAGTTTGGTTGAGGTGGATGAAGGGTATAGAACTTCATGGAAAGCTAGGAAAAGGTAGAGGAAGATGTGGTGGAGTTATGGTGGTGAGGTGGTGGCCATACGGTGGCTCACGGCGGCAGATCGGCCACTTGAAGCTAGTTTTGTGCCTTGGAGAGTGAGGGAGAGTGGGAGCTATACATAGCTTTGTTGGCCATGAAATTTGTTAGAGAAGATCATGGTCATGAGAGGAACAAGATGGTGGTGGTAAAACACCATGGGTAGCCGTGCATGGCGGCGCACGGTGGTGCAACTGAAACTAAGGCTTTGGAGACCCATTGGAGAAAAAGAGAGAGTTAGAGGAGAAGAAAGACATGGGGAGAGAAAAAGTGAGGAGGAATAGAGAGGGGCCTGGGTATTTAATCTCAGCTCTTCACTCCAGGATCCTCAAAACTATCTAACGATGAGTTTAAACACTAATTTGAAAATGCGTAAGTGTTTTATTTAAAAATAAAACACTAAGAGGAATTAAGATATAATATTATTTTATAAACTTTATGTGATGCCCCCAAATCCCACGTACAGACACGTGGAAATCGAGACGTCAGGATGATGACAACACAGGTCACCACCCTATCACCAAGTGCCAAGTGTGTGTACATGCAATAAGTGTGCAAATAAAAACACACAGCGGATAACAAAAGTCTTATAACTAAGTACCAGAATTTTTCTTTGTTTAATACAAACCCGTTCAAAACATACATAATAAAATATTACAAGCCACAAATATTGTTTCAAAACCAAACTACAAGGCATAAAACTCTAAATCAATACTCCAGTAGAGCCGCCTCCTCGGGCTCAGCCTCCTCTTCCTCCTCGACCTCTGCATCAAAATCTACGGTACCAATAATGGTGCTGCAGGTAAATAAAGATCCAAACGCCACAGGATAAAAACATATTAAACTCAAACAATATGCATGAAAGAATGCCAAATGCACATGTCCCATAAAACCTCAGTTTTCCATGCATGCCAAAATCCCATTTTGGCCCAAAAGATATCCTTTAAATAAAACCTTGCCAATATCCTAGATAATGGCCCAAACCAAGAACACCACCATTTTTCCCAGAAAATGGATTACAAAACCTTAAACATAACCTTGCCATTTATCTATAAAATGGCCCGTATCCAATGTCCAAAACCTGTTCCAATTTATTGCATGCACCATGATCTCCCCTAGGGATCATCCGCACACTCTGGCTCCTGTGCCACACCGTAGGTAACGACTATGAGTGTGACACCTAAACGAGCAATGCCCAGTTCTCGAGCCCAGCGCGTACCTGGATCAGACCAGCCTCTAGTCCCCGCCACCCTAGGGACCACGGAGTCGACACGACAGCGTTACTGTATCTTGCAATCCGGTCGTCGCCCAGCGACAACCCAGGGGATGTCACTCAGTATTATCCACTCCCGAGTGACCAGAGGAGCTCCACTGAGATAATACCCCATCCCGGCTTGGGGTCGTGATATACACGCACTCAAAAATCCATTTACGCAAATAAAACCAATTTTTCTCAATTTAAAACATGCACATGAATGCACCATGTAATGCACACCTCAAGACACAATTCAACCAACCAATCACAATATCAACAAAACCAAGCAACTCCGTCCTCAATCTATCCGATCCCCGACTCCTCAGACTCAGTCCGAAATTAACCAACCAGTCAAATAATTTATTGTAAAAGCAATAATATATTTAAATCTAAAATGAAGTTTGGAAAATACTTATAGCGCTATAAGATAATTTTTGAAGGATCAAGGAGCTATAAACGGCAGAGAAAGGCAACGTAACAGTGTAAAATACACTGTGACCGTGGGTTGTAAAATACCCACTTTCGAACAGGGACAAACCAAGACTTGAAATTGATAGGAAATGGCCTAGAGATGTTTATGAAACTAATGGAAGTGAGTTTTGGCCGTGGGTGGCGGTGGAAATGGCGGTGGAAGTGAAAAAAGGGCAAATCGGAATTGAGCTCATGGGAGCTGCTCCAGCAACGGATCGGGGCCGAAAATGGGTGGGTTAGGACGGCAAGAGGTAAGTGATGAAGTGGTGAAGAGATGGTGGCTGGAGGTGGAGTGACGGCAGTCGAAATGCACAAAAATCGTGCAGCTTAGATGGGCTCTTGGTGGCAAACGGCTACTCGGATGGAGGTGAGATTTGGTGGGGAGGTGCGCCGGCTGGAGGGGGAAGTTTCTGGATGGGTGGTGTTGGTCACATCGCCGACAAGCGGCGGTTCTGGGTTGAGGAGCTGGACGGCGGCAGAGGAGAGAGAGAGAAGTGCAGTGCGCACGGGAGGAAGAAGAAAGAAGAAAGAAAAATAAGAAAAAAGGAAAAGAAGGAAAGAAAAAAGAAAAGGAAAAGAGAAAAAGAAAAAGAGAAAAGAAAAAAGAAAAAATGGGGAAAAGAAATGAGGTCCAATCCTCACCTCCAGAATCCAAAAACTGATCCGACGAAAACAAATTTAAAAACTATAAAAAGACTAAAATAAATTAAACACTACATCAAACTAAAATAAAACCAATTAAAATAAAATAATTTAAAATAATGAACCAATATATTAATTAATTTAAAATACTGATTCAGTGAAAATATACGTAAAAACGGGATATCACACTTTAGTTTATAAAATAATATTTCTTCATCATTGTTTAAAATGATAAAGTATTGTTAATTACTGAAAGAGGATAAAATCATTTAAATTAAATAAGAGTTTTCAACATAAAGTTAAACCTCTTAATATTTTAAAACAACTAAAATATTTAATATAAGTAATTATCCACAATTATAATATTTTTAGAGCTCATTAAAATATTATAATTGTGCTACATTAAAAGTAAGCTTATTTAATAATACTGAAAATATATTCAATAGATATTTTCATAATATTTAAAATATCTATAAGCATTAAAATATCTATCTTACTTCAAAATTTGCTTGATAATTTTTAGAACACGCCATGGAGGTACAACGCTTAGGATAAGGCTCAACACGTAAATTGAAGCTTGGCACGTAGAACGAGGCTCGACACGTACACCAAAGTTTGACATGTAGATCAAGGCTCATACTTAAAGAAGAAGAAGAAGGAGCGGATATTACACATGCCACTTGTCAAAAAGCTTGCTTTTGGTTCCCAACACAATTGTGGCACCGCTAGCACTTGGGATTTGGCAATGACTGAGACGTAATCGTGGTACTCTATGCTGGTCTCTAGTCATAGAGTCGTATGTTACAAATATTTCTGTTTTAATGAGAAGTTGTCTCTTTACTCAAAAAAAAAAAAAAAAAAAAGAGGCTTTGAATCATCACATAAAAGTCCTAAAAATCAACAAAACATCACTTGAAGTACACAACTCCACACTTAGTCCAAAAACAAATATTTTTTTTCTCAACTTGCTTTGATCAAACACTTGATCCCTAACATACAATGATGAGATCTTCAAATCAAAACATCACATGGTTTAAAAATGTGTCCTAAATTAGATCCAAGCATTAACTATAAAATCACATTGCTATAAATAAACCAAAACATGGATCAGAGTAAGGATAGACCATAAAAGATCCAAACTTTTTTAAAATAGAAACTATTTTTCCTCTTCCAATTTCTAAACTTTTAGATCTAAAACAATCTTCCATAAAAAAGTTTAATCTTGTAACTAATCTCCAACAAACGTTCATATAAAAATGTTGATAACACTCCATAAAATGGACCAAGATTTGTACATTAGCTTGGTCAAAAACTCCAAAATATAACACACTATCCAGATTATCACCCAGATTGATCATTGCATGGTTAAAATAATTTTTTACCAATCAAATAACCATGACATGAAACAAACAAGATAACCAAGGAAGCTAGACTCAAAGATGAACAATTTTCACGAAATAATTATTGTGACAAAATACTTACAAAGGTTCCAAAAATGTTAAGCAACATTGCTAAAAAAACTTCTCAAGAGAGCTTCTAGGTGTTCTCTCCAAGAACGAGAATGAAAAGTGGTGAACTGAGTGAAAGGGTGCTTGCACACCTATTAGAATTCTGAAAGGTGAGGTACAGGCTTGAGTGACACTTTGATATGTGGTGATTATGTCACAAAAAGGTGAAAATAGTGAGGGGGAGTGGCTGCTGCTCCTACCGCGTAGAAGGGAGAAGGTGAGATTGATTTTCCTCTCATATCAAGGGACTATTTGGGGCTGCCAAGGGCAAAGGTTGGTCTACCATGAGTGAGGGAAAACATCCTCAAGAAGCTTTGCTAAGGTGACCAAAATTCGTGGGCCTTAAACAAGTGGACTTTACTTGGGGTTTAAAGAGTGTTTGGTTAGGGTTTGAGATGGTATCGAGTCCAAATCTAATTTTTCTTGGCCCAATCAAATTTCCAAAGTTTAAAAGGTTGGATAATGGTGTCATAACATGAATTTTAGAAATTAATAGCATTTGGAAGTGATTTAATCAAGTGATTAAATATAATGCTAGAAATCAAATCAAAGAGGGTTTGGGTTTCAACCAAGCATTTGGGGTTTCGATTTGATTTTAACCATTTAGGGTTTTACTAAGGTTGAAACACTCTTTGGTTTGACACAATTTGGATAGTTGGATGGAATAGGGTTTTGCTTAGGTAGCAAGATCTTACACCTTGATTCCCTCACAATCCACCTCATGGTTCCTCTTGATGCCATGTGTCCAATGCTATTCACCAAGTGTGACTAAGATCTTGCCAAGTGTCCAAATAAAAATTTTCTAACAAATTTGGACACTCCACACTGTAATTTTGAAAATGCATTTTGATACTTCTAACTACCTCAAATAAATAAAATTGCACTTCTAGCACCATAGTGAGTTGTGAAACTAACTATGCTAATAGTTTGAAACCTACGTCATTGGTCCATTCGTAAAAACTTATGGGGCTGTCACAAGGTTCCTAAAGCATACCATTCATTTCTAGCAGGCTGTTACATCCTCTCCTTCTATAAAAAAGATTTCATCCTCAATATCGATGCAAGTACTAACTATCAATAAAACTAAGGGGAAGATTTTGCTCACCAAACCTAGTATCCATCATTGGATGTATCATCACTGGTTAGTTCCGGTTGATGGTGCTTCAATGTCCAGCAGCATGGCATGCTAGGGTAAGTAGTAGAACGCGTCATCTTCTGAATCATATGCCATGTTGGCGCAATGAACTTGGTCGGGGTGCTGCACGACCTCTTCTCTGTTACTATCTAGCTCTTGACCCTCTACCAGCAAACACCTGTGGTGAGTTGATGACATGGATGAGCCTGACGTCATAGGCTCACGGTTGGTGGTTGCGGCGTGCTCCTTTGTTGCGGAGTTTAGCCTTGAAACTATCTTGGTCTAACCATATAGTTGGGTGCAACGGCAGGTAACGTTCTTTGTGAGGTAACGCTCTCCTCGAGTATCCCAATTTGATACTATCAATATCTAAGATGTGTGCATGGTGGTGCTCTTGGCATTTCATCTTCTGCCAATCAGCGGCTAACTCCCTATTCAGCTCGACAAGTCGTCTCCTACAAAGCTCTTCTTGCATCTCGCGCACTCGCTATGCTGAAAGGGTTGGTCTTGCCCTCTTGTTCCATGGAACTGCAAAAAGAACATAATCAAAATAGAGAATAATCTATAGCATACACACTAATATGAATCCACAGAATTGGAATCCTTTGAACCCACAATTAATTTGAAAACTCACCCAAAAAAGCCAAAATCAAGCCATTGGATGTAAGAATCTAGACCTGTTGAGGAATTTGTTTCAAGAACCTAGATTATATTAAAATCTAGACCCGAGAACCCAGATTACAAAAGAGGAATGCCACAAAGGTTGTGATTTACCTTTGATAAGTTCAAAAGTTTAATGAAGAACAAGAGGAGATAAACTCAACTCACAATGAATAAAATTCATCAAATTGCATAAACTTTCATAAGCTTCTTAAAATAAAGCTACAAAGAGTATTTAAACCAAAACCTAATTAAAACCCTAGCCAAAATAAACCCCCATCTTCCAAAAATATCCCTAAGTGAATAGTGCCATGGCTACATTACTACTACAGTAACTTAGCCTTTCGAAACCCTAATTCAACAAAATAAAAATATATGTGGGCCAAGCATCCTCAAGCCCAATTATTCTAAACTAATTCATATAACTAAAAAAATAAGCCCTTCTAATGAAATAACAAATCCAAGGCCTTCAATCACATAAACATAATAATAGGTCATAATTTATGTTGCACTATTCCATTACCTGTATCATATGGATGAAAACTGGATCTCCTTCTCTCAAGCCCATCTTGAATATTGGGCTCTTACTAGACTCATCCCAAGTGAATTGTACCAATCCTTGCATTGCTTACTTTCTCTTCTTAGCTCTCGATCTTGTGATTGCCCATTTGGAACTTGCAAGGGATCTTTAAGACTCAGTCCAATTTGAAGCCTATCATTCACCCTCTCCTCAAAAGGATTCGATCTCGAATCTTCACCTGCATCAAAGGGGAAAAGATCAGTAATATTGAAAATAGCATAAACAAGATACTTACTTGGAAGATCCACTTGATATGAATTATCATTAATTTTCTCATGAATTTGGAAAAGTCTATCCAAGTTACTCTTGTCATCAATAAGCAAATACATCAAAACAAAAGGAGTGAGTGGATTAAAACCATAAACAGTTTCAGAATGATAATATAAAGTAGTAGTAAGCATGGTCCTATTATATGCAAACTCTATAAATAGCAAACAATCCTCCCAAGTTTTTAAATTCTTATGAACAACAATGCATAAGAGCTGAGTTATGGTCTTATTAACTACTTCAGTTTGGTTGTTAGTCTGTGGATGACAAGTAGTGAAAAATAAAAGCTTAGTACCTAATTTTCCCCACAAAACCTTCCAAAAGTAGCTAAGGAATTTAACATCCCTATCAGAATCAATACTCCTAGGCACACCATGAAGTCACACTATCTTCTTGAAAAACAAGTCAGCTATGTTTGTGGCATCATTAGTTTTATGACATAGAATGAAATGTGTCATTTTTCTAAATGTATCCACAACCCAAAAAATAGAATCTCTACCCCTTTTTGTCCTAGGCGGCCCCAAAATAAAGTCCATAGATGTATCTACCAATGTCTCTCTAGGAATGGGTAAGGGTGTATACAACCTAAGTGACAAAACTTTAGATTTAACCTTTCTACATGTAATGCATCTGCCACGAATGCGATTGACGCCTCTTTTCATCTTAGGCCAAAAGAAATGTTCATGCAACAAGTCAATAAATGGCAAATGATACTCCCACAAACATTCATGAAACACATCTAAATTCTTCCTTTCACCAAAATGACCACTCCAATTATATGCGAACTCAATGAATGGCAAACCATACTTCTAAAAGTGTTCATGAAATAGGACAAAAATCTTCTTTACACCAAAATGTCCCAACAAACTACATCCATGCACAAGCAACTCATGCATAAGACTAGTAGGTTCACAAAGTCTATTTTCTCCAAACAAATACCAATCAAGTCTGTAATAGCCCGCTATAAATTCAATGGTGAAATTTCTATAAATTTTAGGAACCTCATGAAAACTCCATAAGTTTTCATGAATCGACCAATTACACAGGTTTTAGGGCAGGTTTGGTAGATGAGAATTCTCATCTCAAACTCAAAATTCTCATCTCATCATTACAACTTTCCCAAATCCCCACACAAAATATAATAAACAATTCAACTTTTTCAAATCCCAATACAACTTTTTTAAATCCCAAAACAATAATAATAGTAAAACTAATATTTTAAACTCTCATCTCAAACTCAAAATTCTCATCTCAAATATAGTTAGTGTTATCACTCATTGTGGTGACAAAATTGTGATTTTAATTGTTTGAGATAGTTAAAAGTGTTAGAATACGTTATGGTATACGCCACTAGACTCAGTTGAATGTTTAGGATTTTATGGCGCAATAACCCATTTTCATAATTTTGGACGAAATGGCTGTTCGAAACTGTGAATTTATTTTTAGGGCCACTTCGGGGTTGAGTTTTGATAAACGGTTTTCGCCGTAGGTTAATATGAATATTTAGGATTTTTCAAAATTAAGTTTATTATGCATTTTTGTGGAGTGAATAGTAACCTCGATAAGCGCACTAAGTACAGTATTTTCAAAATCATAGTGTGGAATGTCCAAATTAGGTTAGGAAAGTTTTATTTGAACAATTGGCAAGATCTTAGCCACACATAGTGAATAGTATTAGACACTTGGCACAAAGAGGAACCATTAGATGGATTTGTAAATGAAACCAAGGTGTGAGATCATGTCACCTAAGCAAAATTTTTTTTATCTGATCTACCAATTTAAGCTAGATCAAAGAGGATTTCAACCCTAGTGAAACCCTAAATGGTTAGAATCCAATTGAAATCCCAAAAGCTTGGTTAAAACTGAAACCCTAAACAGTTTTCCCAAACCCTAAAGTTGGCCTTCAACCCTTTTTGATCCAATTTCTAGCATTGTGTTTAATCACTTGATTAAATCACTTCCATATACTATTAATTTCTCAAATTCTTGTTATGACATCATTATCCAACCTTTTAAACCTTGGTAATTTTTTGGGCGAAAAAAATTTGGATTTGGGCTTGATAGCATCTCAAAACCTAACCAAACCCCCTTTAAATCTCAAATTGAAGCCGACTTGGTTAAGGCCCACGAATTTGACCACCTTGGCAAAGTTTCTTAAAGAAGTTTCCTCTCCCACATGGCAGATCATCCACTGCCTTTCGCTGCACCCAATAATATCTTGATGGGAATGAGAATCCATCTCATCAACCTTCATACCTCACAACTTCTGCTGGCAGTCCCTTACCCCTCACTATTTTCCACATTATGTCACCTATCCGCCTCAAATCAAGGTTCATTCAAGTCCATATCTCCCCCCTCCAGAAGTCTTGAGTCGTGCAAGACACACTTCCTTCCATTTCATCACTTCTTCACCCTGTTCTTAGAGAGAAACCCAAAAGAGCTCTCTCGGGCATATTTTTGGGTCTTTTTGCGTGGCAATTATTGACCCTTTGTAAGTATTTTCAAATGTTTACAAAAGTTGTTCTTCATTGAGTCTAGTTTCCGTATATATATTATTTGTCTCATTCCATGGTCATTTGTTTGGTCAAAAGTATTTTTAACCATGGAAAGGTCATTCTGAGCGTAAAACTAGAGAGTATGTTATGTTTTGGAGTTTTTGACCAAGCTAATGGACATATCTTGGTTAGTAAGATTTGATTTTTTTAGAATTGTTTGAGATATTTTGATTTAGGGTCAAAGCTTGTGATTCAAGTGTTTGGATCTTTTTACAAAAAGTTTCGTGTTGATTATTAACTTTTTATAAATGGATGTTTTAAGTATGGTGTTAAACTTAGGATAGGAAGATCTATGTTGCAAAATTTTGGTTTAAGCATAAGTTTTGAAGTTGGAAGCCGACTTGGTTGAGGCCCACGAAGGCCCACGAATTTGGCCACCTTGGCAAAGCTTCTTAAAGAAGCTTCCTCCCCCACATGGCAGATCATCCACTGCCTTTGGCTGCACCCAATAATATCTTGATGGGAATGAGAATCCATCTCATCAACCTTCATACCTCACAGCTTCTGCTGGCAGTCCCTTACCCCTCACTATTTTCCACATTATGTCACATATCCGCCTCAAATCAAGGTTCATTCAAGTCCATATCTCTCCCCTCCAGAAGTCCTGAGTCGTGCAAGACACACTTCCTTCCATTTTATCACTTCTTCACCCTGTTCTTAGAGAAAAACCCAAAAGAGCTCTCTCGGGCATATTTCTGGGCCTTTTTGCGTGGCAATTACTGACCCTTTGTAAGTATTTTCAAATGTTTACAAAAGTTGTTCTTCGTTGAGTCTAGTCTCCGTATATATATTATTTGTCTCATTCCATGGTCATTTGTTTGGTCGAAAGTATTTTTAACTATGGAAAGGTCATTCTGAGCGTAAAACTGGAGAGTATGTTATGTTTTGGAGTTTTTGACCAAGCTAATGGACATATCTTGGTTAGTAAGATTTGACTTTTTTAGAATTCTTTGAGATGTTTTGATTTAGGGTCAAAGCTTGTGATTCAAGTGTTTGGATCTTTTTACAAAAAGTTTCGTGTTGATTATTAACTTTTTATAAATGGATGTTTTAAGTATGGTTTTAAACTTAGGATAGGAAGATCTTTGTTGCAAAATTTTGGTTTAAGCATAAGTTTTGAAGTTGGAAGGAATTGCAACAAAAATAAGATAAATGGCCTATGGATGTTTCGGCCATAGTGTGTTTTCCATAGTTATGATTTGTTTTAAATTTTTCTGAGTTGATATTTGAGTTTAGGACAAAATTGAAATGAGTAACGTAAATTTTGGAAATTTTTAGATTTAAGATGTGAAATCCTTAAGTTAGGGGTAAAATGGTCATTTTTTCACATGTAGAGGGTAAAATGGTAATTGTACTCTAAGTTAGCTTATTTTCATGTTTCTAATTGTTAGTAATTAAATTTCTAACTTTTAGAATATTTTCTTACAGTTTCTCATGTTTCACACTTTGTTTTTCTAGAACGCGACAAATGAGGTAAGTTAGTTTCTAACTTACTATCAATTTACTGTGCATGTATGATGGGTAAGAGAATTATAATTTATGTATGTATGTTATCATATATGTCATGCTATGCGACGTCATTACATGTTTATTTATTATGCATGATTTATTCGGTCATGAATATTTATTTGTTACACAATCTATTCTGTCACGTATTGTTATATGTTATAAGTATGCCACATTTTACATGTATGTCATATCATGTAATATTCACCATTGCAAGTATGTCATGTTAAGTAAAGAAGTCAGATCAAGTTTATGTTAAGTCAAGTTTCAGATTACGTTTATGTTAAGTTATTCATGTCAACCACGACCCTAAGTGCTAGGATGGGGTAATATCCTAGTGGAATTCCTTTGATCACGCTGGAGTGTCTAAATAAGTGTAAAATTCCCTGGGTTGATGAAGTATAGTTAACAGGTTGCGAATGGGGCCTAATTAGCTGGTCACCGGAGCGCACCAGGCACTAACGTTGATGGTGCCATATTTTATTTTATGTGTGTTCACAGCAAGTGTGGCACAAATAATTCATGGAGCCACAACAACTGTGGAGCATGAATTATGGAGCCACAATAACATAACAATGGTGGAGCATACACTACGTGAGACACAACAATTGTGACACGTAGAATACGTGGGGCTACAACAACTGTGGAGGACGTATTAACGCACTCAAAGCTGATGTAGATACCTGTGTTGTGATGCCGTAATCGGCAGGGACATACGGCTCAAGGGGACCCATGTAGCACCCATATGGTCACGTTATTAATTAAGTCTATTGAACAATATTCCAAGTTCATGTCAAGAAGTTAAGAATAAGCAATCATGGTTAACCCCATGAGATAAGAATAAGTTTCAAATCAAGTTCATGTTATGTTATGTTATGTTCAAGTACATGTTATGTTCATGTTCACGTTAAGTTTCAAGTTCATGTTTATATCATGTTATATTCATGTTTATGCTATGTTCAAGTTCACGTTCATGCTATGTTATGTTCATGTTCACGTTCATGTCATGTTATACTCATGTACATGTTATGTTCAAGTTCACGTTCATGTTATGTTATGTTATGTTCATGTTTACATTATGTCTCAAGTTCACGTTTATGTCATGTTATGCTTAGGTTTATGTTAAATTCAAGTTCATGTTTATGTTATGTATATTCATGTTCATGCTATGATTCAAGTCCATGTTATATTTCAAGTTCACATTTATGTGTTGCTAGCCCATATTATATTATAAGTTCAAGTTCATGTCATGTCAAGTCAAGTTCAGTTCAAGTTTCAATTCAGGTTATGTCAGTTATGCCATGCTATATGTCAAGTTATCTTACGACTTTAATTATGCATTCATGTTTTTACTGCCATGCATGTATCATTAACTTGTGTAGGAATTTCCTGTTAACTTACTGAGATTTGTAATCAAATCTCACCATGGTAGTCCCAACTACCATTCCCCCCAAATGGTACATGATGTGTCAGGATCAGAGCAGGGAGCAGACATTGGTAGACTGAAGGAGTTTGACTAGATGCCGCAGACACAACATAGAGTTTACAGCTTCCATAGCTAGACAGTATTTTAGCCTCGTTAGTCGACTTACGCGAGTTACTCGACGAACTTCCTCAATAGTATATTTTTGGTAATGTAAATATGGAGTCTGGCCTCCCATGCTTTTGAGATTACAGTCTTCTAAGACTCGTACTAAAATCGTGAATGTTTATTTTTGTTAAGTATGCTTAGATTATGATTTAACTATTTGGGATACTATAAGTTTGGTACATAGTATTGCTAAAAAAAATTATCTGCTGTAAATATTGTATAATGCTATATGCATGTTAGGAACATTGCATCTTATATGTCATAAACAGGAGCAGCTAATCTTGTGTTGTATATCCTGACGCTTCAGATGTCCGTCCGATCCCAAACAGAATCTAGGGGCGTCACATAATCTATAGCAGTTACCAAGCGATGCTTTCTCACATACATCATACACACTAGCAAAGTCATCATAATTAGCATGCAATTGTTTATCTTATTCAAATCTCAATGACTTTGCAACTAAAATAAAGGTAAGGGCATACCTTCTTGCTAATGCATTAGCCACAAAATTTTCCTCACCATGTGGGTTTTTTATTACATGAGGAAAAGTCTCAATATAGTCCTTACACTTAACATGAATTCTAGTCAACAACTTACTTTGTCTCTTCAAGTGTGTCAAGGACTCATGTTATTCAAAGAAAGGTTGGGTAGGGATTGTCGCACCTGGCACGAAGTCAAAGTAATGTTCTATCTCTCTAATAGGTGGCAATCCACTAAACCCACCACTAGGAACCATGACCTTATATCCCTGCAATAAAGAAAACAAACACTAGGCGAAGAGTCGTTAAATTTGTTAATATAAAAGCTTACCTTAGCATAAAAACTTACTTTTGTTTTTACTTTTCTCTCTGCAATTTCTCTTTCTTTTTTCTCTTGTGGCTCCACTCTTTTTAATGGATTCTCAGTTACCTCTCTCTTTCTCTTGATATTTTTGACCTCATTCTTTTTTTTCCTCTCACTATCTTTTTCCTTTTTACTCTCTTTTTATCTTTCACTCTCCTCTTTTTTCGAAATCTCGGCCTCACAATTATTTTTTGACTCATTCTCCTTTTCTTGAGGTCTCAGCCTCAGCCTCATCTTTTTTCTTGCTCATTTTTCTCTTTCTCCTTTTTGGTCTCACTATTTCTTTTTTTCTCAATCTCACTTTTCAGTTTTGGTTGGTCCTCATGGACCTATGTTGGAGTTAAATAAGCAAGTTTGATTATTTTTTCATCCTTTTCAAAACTGTACATGTTCTTTAACTCATCATAGATCACTCTCCTATCACACTACCACGACCTCCACAACAAAATATGGCTAGTATGCATAGGCATTACATCATAGAGCACTTCGTCCTTATACTTCCCAATTGAAAAAGAAACTAACACTTTCATATTTACCCTAACATCCCCACAATCATTCAACCACTGCAACTTGTATGGTCTAAGGTGTTTCAAGGTAGTAAAATCCAATTTGTCAATTAAAGTAGTGCTAGCCAAATTAGTAGAACTCCTTCCATCAATGATCATACTACATACCTTGTTGTCGATGTGGCATCTAGTATGAAAAGTGTTCTTTCTCTACTGCTCTGTATCATTCACCTTAATTTATGTATTAAGATCACGCCTGACAACAAGAGACTCACCATATTCTTCATACTCATACCTATTCTCAATTAAAAAGCTCACGTCTCCTCCTATCTTTCTCACCTTACAAATTTCTAATCACTGCACCTTGCTGATCCATCATATCCCTCACTTCCCCCAACGCTAGATTCAACCGTTCAAACTTTTGTTGTATGGACTACAACACAAAGAATGAATTGTCTATCACCACCTTCAGTGTTGAGTCACTATTATGAAGCATCGTAATGTGCTATACAAAAAGAATGGTAGTGAAAAAAAACCTCACACACTCCCTTATGTGTGTACGCTCGAATAATGGCAATCCACTCGTATTTCACTCTTAATTGGCTTTTTCTCGATAATGATCTCACACTCTTTTGTGTGATGCCCCCAAATCTCCACACAAGGACACGGGAAAATCGAGATGTCTGGATGATGACAACACGGGTCACCACCCTATCGACGAGTGTTAAGTGTGTGTAAAAGCAACAAATGTGTAAAAAGAAATACACAGCGGATAAAGAAAGTCATAACTAAGTACCAGAATTTTTCTTATTTAATACAAAGCTGTTCAAAAAATATATGATAAAATATTACAAAGCACAAATATTGTTTTTAAACCAAACAACAAAGCTTAAACTTTAACTTCAGCACCCCGGCGGAGCCGCATCCTCGGGCTCGGCCTCCTCCTCTTCCTCGAACTCTGCACCAAAATCTACCGTACTAAAAATGGTATCGCAGGTAAGTAAAATCCAAACACCACTAGATAAAAACATATTAACTCAAACAACATGCATGGAAGAATGCAATGCACATGTCCCATAAAATCATAATTTTTCCACGCACACCAAAAATCCCATTTGGCCCAAAAACATATCCTTTCCAAATATCACGCCAAAAGTCTCATTTAGCCCTTATCCAACTCAAACCATTAACCAATTAATCCGTATGCACCATGACCTCCCTTAGGGGTCATCCGCACACCCTGGCTCCGGTGCCACACCGCAGGTAATGACCACACGTGTGACACCTAAACGAGCGATGCCCAGTTCCGCGCCCCGCGCATTCGTAGCCAAGCATCCTCTAGCCCTCACCAGCGAAGGGCCACGGAGTCGGTGCGTAGAGCGATGCCCAGTTCCGCGCCCGGCGCGTTCGTAGCCAAGCATCCCCTAGCCCCCGCTCCCGTCGTCGTCCAGCGACAACTCAGGGGACGTCACTCAGTATATTACGCTCCCGAGTGACCAGAGGAGCTCCACTGGGATAATAACCCATCCCGGCTTGGGCTCGTGAGACACATGCACCCGAAAATCCACTTACGCCAATAAAACAGGATTTTCTCAAATTAAATAAAACGCACATGCATGCACCATGTAAATGCAAATTCAATGCACAAAACAACCAACCAACCATAAATCAATAAAATAAGCAACTCCGTCCTCCATCCATCCGACCCCCGAACTCCTCGGACTCAGTCCGGAATCAGCCAACCAACAACAAATATTTATTGAATGAGCAAAATATATTTAAATCTAAAAGTAGGGTTTGAAAAATACTTACAACGCTATATGGTATTTTTTGAAAGCCCGCAGCATTGCAAACGGCGGAGGAAAAGCAATGTAACAATGTAATTTACACTGTTGTTATGGGTAATAAATTACCCACTTTCGAACGGGAACAAACCAAGGCACGAAATTGATAGGGAAAGGTCTTGAGATATTTATGAAGCTAAGGGAAATGAGTTTTGGCCGTGGGTGGTGGTGGAAACGGCAGAGGAAGCGGAAAAAGCTCAAATTGGAGTTAAACTCGTGGGAGCTGCTCCGGCAACGGATCGAGGTCGGAAATGGGTGGTTTCAGTCGGCAAGAGGTGGGGGAAGAAGCTGTGAAGAAATGGTGGCCGGAGGTGGTGCGACGGCGCCGGAATCAGTGAAAAATCGTGTGGCTTGGAGGAGCTCGTGGTGGCTAACGATGGCTCGGATGGAGGTGAAACTTGGTGGGGATGTTCACCGGTGAGAGGGGAAGAAAACTGGGTGGGTGGTGTAGGCCACACTGCCGGCGAGCGGCGGTTCTGGGCTGCGAAACCAACCGGCGACAGGAAAAAATAGACCAGGTGCCGTGACTTCCAGGGACTCGTGGCGGCTAACGGTTGGTTTGATGGCTCTAAAAATTTGTGGGGATGAACTCTGGTGGGAGGGGAAGAGAATGGTGGGGGTGGTGTACAACACAGCAGCCGAACGGCGGCGCAATGGGTGGCCGAAGTGGTAGCGACGGTAAGGGGAAAAAGAAGGGGTAGCGCGCGGGAGAGAGGAAACGGGGAAGAAAGAAGAAGGAAAAGAAAGAAAAGAAAGAAAAGAAGAAAAAGAAAAGGAAAAAGGGAAAAAGAAAAAGAGAAAAGAAAAGAAATGAGGTACAATCCTCACTCTGGAAACCAAAAACAGATCCGCCGAAAACGATTTTAAAACCGTAAAACGATTAAAATAATTTAAACACAATATCAAATAAATTAAAAATAAATTAAAATACAATAATTTAAAATAAATAAACCAATATATTAATTAAATTAAAAACAACACTTCAGTGAAAATTCACGTAAAAGCGGGTCATCACCACCTCCCCCCCTTAAAAATAAATTTCGTCCTCAAAATTTGCAAGATCAAACACCAACTTAAAACGAGCCACATAATTCCACATAAAACCACCTGTGACCAAGATTAAGAAACGTACCGTCATTACTCAAACAAATATGGGTACTGCTCCCTCATGTCCGCTACTCGCTCCCAAGAGAAATCTTGAGCTAACGGATCTCTCCATGCCACCTTAACCAAAGGTATCGTCTTGGACCTCAATTGTTGCTCCTTCCAAACTTTCATTCCATTGCAACTTTGGTAACCTAATAGCCACTTCCAAAGTTAACCATCCATAAACCAAATTGCACGACCAAATGATTAATCTCCCATTAAAACTTCGAACTACTACTAATTCCTCAAAATCAACACAAAATTGGAACTTCTAAGAATATCCAAAAATCATGCTTTCGCGCACATTTTGATAACTCACCAAAATACATAAAGGCTATATCCTCAAAAATTAATATCATGAAGAACAAGCTCAATCCACACCTAATCACAAGAAAACTTTTACCACATTTCCATAGAAAATCATATACCTCCAAAATCCACAAATCTTCATTCATTCCTTAGTTGGCCATCGCTGCCTTAAACAAAAATCAACATTCCGCAAAAATACATACATTGATTGATGACAGAAACCAGTACTAATCAACCTCCAGGCCCCAATTTGAAAACACATAACCTCATCCCAAAATACACCTGTCTCTTCTAAAGATAAGGAACATTTCCAAAAGGCCCAAGTCCTTCCCAGCCAACCAACAAGAGCGCCTATAACCTCTATCTGATATCCCACACTTCAAGCTCATTTCCTATATTTTGAATAACATCTAATCTTGCAATAACTAACTCACTATAAACTACCATTGACTTCACCTAGACATAATCAAAACGCTCTTGGTAACTCACCCACATACTTGTACTCTTAAAAACTTTAGTTTTAGCACAACTAATTCTTTCAATAGCACTTCACAAAAAACATCTCAAGACAGGCCATACTGGTTAAATCTTCAATCCATCAAAAACTATTAAACAACATTCAAGGATCCTACTGCTTTATTACTTCATACATATGATCATGCTACCCACCTTTGATGCATATGTTTCAACTTCCAAGATTTATTACTTGATACACCACACATGGTGACCTAACGATCTCCTTTCAAGTTAAATAACCATATCCTCAATTCTCCCAACTAGATACTTGATCTCCAAAGAAAAGTATAGCCTCACCAATTTAAATTCCTATGACTTCAAGTCGCAATTAATTCTCAAGATAAACACAACAGACGTTTCAAACTATCATCCCAATGGGTAACCTGATTCGACTGCACATTCCATTCAACTTACCAAACAACTCAAGGCCAAAATCTCTTGAATTTAATATTACCACACAGATTCCTCTTCAACTCCTACCAAGCCAAAAATAGATGAGACTAGGACCAGCACACCCTGGAATCCATACGCACTTACCATTACTACTCATTGATCTCATGTACTCTTAGCCAACACCACAAATCATTCAAACATACAAGTGACCCATTATCACATTTCCACCACCTGAGCTTATATCCTCAACTCAACAAGAATCATTCCTGAATCTACTCAACTTATATCCTTAAATCAGGAACTAGCCATTGCTTAAAGTTTGGTACCGAGAATGACCTTAGATGCTAAGAATCCATTCCCAAAAGTCCGCAGATCATATAGCCTCAAATTCAATCGTATTTAATACCAACACAAAATCTACTATTTCCAACACCTTGATGGACCTATATCTTTCGAGTCGATAGAATCATTTCCTAAAATCTGTCACTACAACCTTGGGTTAACAATAAATATTTTTCTAAACTAGCTTGATATATTCAATCCTCAAAGAAATACACGAACTAGATCATTACCTCCAATTCTCAAAGGAATCTACTCTAGAAAATTTTCATATTAATAACTCTACTCCAATTAACCCCATTTTAATGGTTACAAACTAATCACTCACTAGAGTAGATCAAGCTATAGCACTAAGTCTGTAAAACTAAGAACTCAATTCCTACTATAAATCAGTCCTTCAATTCTGCAAAAATCGACTTCTCAAATCTTTCAAATTCTAAAACATTAATAGATAATAAATTATTTTTTGAAATTCTCAAGATTGGTGGCTTTAATTCAAAACATTCACCTTAAAAGCTTGTAAAATCTAAAGCCCCAATTGCCACCAAATTATTCATCCGAATCACGAAATCTAAAACTCGAAATTTAATTATTCCCCCCCCCCAAAGCTTGTCGAACCTAACACCTTAATTACCATAAACTTATTTTCCTAAAATCTATAAGGCCCCAAACTTTAAAACTTTAATGAAATTTCATAAAATCTATCCTTGAAATTTGTTGAACTTACAATCTACTACGCTATAGACAATTTCATAAACTCCACGGAACTAAAGAACTCAATTATTCTACTTCCCTAAAAGATCACCCAGATCATGCCACTCTCTCTAAGCCTCTATAATATAAGAAAAACAAACCACACAAGGCATTCATCACTAAAGATTAGATTAGACCCCTACCTGCCATGACTCCAGCATTCTGAGTCTCCGTAACCTCGCCTCCAACGGTACCAAGAGTCACTGCGTACATTCGAACCCGAGCTAAATGCCTCTGGGTAGTTCTACCACTGCGACGAGCTCCACGGCTTTCTTGAACTCGACTAGGGCACTCACGAGCAAAATGCCCCGTCTGACCGCATTCAAAACATTGATTACTACCCAGACGACACTCACCCTCATGAGCTCTATTACATTTGCCACAAACTGGAACTCAGCCTCCCATATGCACACCGGGGGCTGCCAACGTTCAGATTCTTGTCCTCTGCATAAACTTTTGTGGCGATCCAGAACTGCTTCCTTCACCATCAATGTTCAAGCTCTTCTGACCTAGAGGGGCGTCCACACTCAAACCAACCTCACTCTCTGCTAGAGTGGCCAAAACAACTAATTCCTGGAAAGTTGTAATCTGATGGCAAACTACCATTTTGAATATATCTAGTCACAAACCTTCCTGAAAACGCTCGGCCTGCATCTCCTCTGTGGCGATGAGGTGGGGAGTAAATCGCCCAAGCTCTATAAATCTTCGGGCATACTATTCCACGGTCATGCTCCCTTGGACTAAGCTTGAGAATTCTCTTGCTTTTTGCCGCCTCACGGAAGCAGGAAAGAAGTGATCATTAAATTCTTTCTTAAAGCACTGCCAAGTCACAGCGGCAATAGACTCCAATCCTTAAACAAAATTCCCTTAAACACATCCTTAAAGTTTGTTGAACCTACACTCTCCTATCCTATAGCCTCGTTACATAAATTCTACAAAACCTTGACCTCAATCATCTTAAGTGACTTAAAGCTAATCCCTCTCCTCATTGCTACGTGAGTTCCCGCCTTACAAAGATTGCCTAAACCATGACATTCCCTTCAGACCTCAACATCATACAAGCAAACCACATCGCTAAAAATTCAAGCCTACTACACTAAATGTTCTTACCTAATAATAGTATCCTTGATTATACCGCCTTCCTGCCACAACACAACCTTTAACCCCCTTTAAGAAAAACAAATAAAACCAACAACATAAAACCAAAAACCCAAACCAAACCACATAACAAGAAAACAAAAAAAAGAAACCAGTATGCAATAACACAACTAAATAAATACATACAAGCAAACAAGCTCAAACAAATAAAACAATTAAAATATGTTCAAAAGCAACTTTACTTAAAATAAATTTTAAAACACAATTTTAAAAAATTCTGGTACTACTTATGGGACATGTGGTTTTACCCAGAGCCAAACCGCTCTGATACCACCTGTGATGCCCCCAAATCCCCATGCACGGACACGAGAAAATTGAGACGTCCGGATGATGACAACACAGGTCACCACCCTATCGACGAGTGTCAAGTATGTGTAAAAGCAACAAATGTGCAAAAAGAAATACGCAGCGGATAAAGAAAGTCATAACTAAGTACCAGAATTTTTCTTGTTTAATACAAAGCTGTTCAAAACATATATGATAAAATATTACAAAGCACAAATATTGTTTTTAAACCAAACAACAAAACTTTAACTTTAACTTCGGCACCCTGGCGGAGCCGCATCCTTGGGCTCAGCCTCCTCCTCTTCCTTGAACTCTGCACCAAAGTCTTCGGTACTAAAAATGGTGCCGCAGATAAGTAAAATCCAAAGACCACTAGATAAAAACATATTAACTCAAACAATATACATGGAAGAATGCAATGCACATGTCCCATAAAATCATAATTTTTCCACGCACGCCAAAAATCCCATTTGGCCCAAAAACATATCCTTTCCAAATATCACGCCAAAAGTCTCATTTGACCCTTATCCACCTCAAACCATTAACCAATTAATCCGTATGCATGATGACCTCCCCTAGGGGTCATCCGCACACCTTGGCTCCAGTGCCACACCGCAGGTAACGACCACACGTGTGACAACTAAACGAGCAATGTCCAGTTCTGCGCCCTGCGCATTCGTAGCCAAGCATCCTCTAGCCCTCGCCAGTGAAGGGCCATGGAGTGGGTGCGTAGAGCGATGCCCAGTTCCACGCCTGGCACGTTCGTAGCCAAGCATCCCCTAGACCAGCTCCCGTCGTCGTCCAGCGACAACTCAGGGGACGTCACTCAATATATTACGCTCCCGATTGACCAGAGGAGCTCCACCGGGATAATAACCCATCCCGGCTTGGGCTCGTGAGACACACGCACCCGAAATCCACTTACGCCAATAAAATAGGATTTTCTCAAATTAAATAAAACGCACGTGCATGCACCATGTAAATGAAAATTCAATGCACAAAACAACCAACCAACCATAAATTAATAAAACAAGCAACTCCGTCCTCCATCCATCGGACCCCTGAACTCCTCGGACTCAGTCCGGAATCAGCCAACCAACAGCAAATATTTATTGAATGATCAAAATATATTTAAATCTAAAACTAGGGTTTGAAAAATACTTACAGCGCTATATGGTACTTTTTAAAAGCTCGCGGCATTGCAAACGGCGGAGGAAAAGCAACGTAACAGTGTAATTACACTGTTGCCATGGGTAATAAATTACCCACTTTTGAATGGGAACAACTAAGGCACAAAATTGATAGTAAAGGTCTTGAGATATTTATGAAGCTAAAGGAAATGAGTTTTGACCGTGGGTGGTGGTGGAAAAGGCGGAGGAAGCAGAAAAAGCTCGAATCGGAGTTGAACTCGTGGGAGCTGCTCCGGCAACGGATCGAGGCCGGAAATGGATCGTTTAGGTCGACAAGAGGTGGGGGAAGAAGCTGTGAAGAAATGGTGGTTGGAGGTGGTGCAATGGCGCCGGAATCGGTGAAAAACCGTGTGCCTTTGAGGAGCTCTTGGTGGCTAATGGTGGCTCGGATGGAGGTGAAACTTGGTAGGGATGTTCACCGGTAAGAGGGGAAGAAAATTGGGTGGGTGGTGTAGGCCACACCGCTGGCGAGCGGCGGTTCTGGGCTGGGAAAGCAACCAGCGACAGGGGGAAAAATAGAGCAGGTGCCGTGGCTTCCAGGGGCTCGTGGCAGCTAACGGTTCGTCCAATGGCTCTGAAAATTGCTAGAGATGAACTCTGGTGGGAGGGGAAGAGAATGGTCGGGGTGGTGTACAACACAGCCGCCGGACGGCGGCGCAATGGGTGGCCGAAGTGGCAGCGACAGTAAGGGGAAAAAGAAGGGGCAGCTTGCGGGAGAGAGGAAACGGAGAAGAAAGAAGAAAAAAAAGAAAGAAAAGAAAGAAAAGAAGAAAAAGAAAAGGAAAAAGGGAAAAAGAAAAAGAGAAAAGAAAAGAAATGAGGTCCAATCCTCACTCCGGAAACCAAAAACAGATCCGCCGAAAACGATTTTAAAACCGTAAAACGATTAAAATAAATTAAACACAACATCAAATAAATTAAAAACCAATTAAAACACAATAATTTAAAATAAATAAACCAATATATTAATTAAATTAAAAACAACCCTTCAGTGAAAATACACGTAAAAGCAGGTCATCACATCTTGCCTTTTACCTCAAGAGCTTTCCCACTCAAGTTCTTTAAGAACTAATTGAACTCAATCAAGACAATACAAACTTGTTTTATTTCAATTACTAATTAGTTCCAAGAAACAAGAGCAAGAAATAAGGAAGGAATAAAATGACATGAGACTCAATGAATGTATATGAGGGAAATAGTAATTACAAAACAAGATACAAACTAGAAAGAGGTATTTAGCCCCTTTGAGGATAAGGCTCAATTAACAATTTTCTTATGTACTCTTCTCTTTTTCTTCTTTTCAAAATTTTCTTTTCTCACTAAATCAATTACAAATAGAAATATTCAATTGTGACAATCAAACAATTCAATTCAAACACATAAAAGTTGACAAGGAAATAGAAGATAATCAATGAAACCTTAGATGATAAAATTTTCAGCAGCCCTAACAAGATGGAATTTCGGCCAACACAAAAAACCCTAGGACTAGGAGTAATTCGGCCAACCCTAGAAAGAAAAATATGGAATTTCAGTAGCCACAAAAAAACCCTAAGAATTTCGGTAGCCCCTCTTTTTCTTTTTGATAAGTAATGCAAAAATAAAAAGATAGAACTGGACCTAATTGAAACCTAACTCGAATACCAATTCAAACATATGTGGGCCAAACATCCTTAAGTCCAATTATTCTAGACTAATTCTTATAATTATTAAAATAAGCCCTTTTAATAAAACAACAAGTCCAAGGTCTTCAATCACATAAACATAATAATAAGCCATAATTTATGTTACTCTTCCATTACTTGTATTATGTAGATGAGAACTGGATCTTTCTCTCAAGCCCATCTTAAATATTGGGCTCTTACTTGGCTCCTCCCAAGTGGATTGCACCAATCCTTACATTATTTTCTTGCTCTTCTTAGTTCTCGATCTTGTGATTGCCCCATTTAAAATTTGTAAAGGATCTTTAAGACTTGGTCCACCTTGGAGCCCATCACACACTAATGATTGTCCACAAAATTCAAAAATGGAAACATGTACTTTAATGATATCTAAACAATGAAGTACAACATCTAGTATAATCAGTCCCTTACAAAATGAACCACAAAATATCAGCTGAGCTGAGACCAAAACAAAAACAGACTGGATTAGGTGTCAAATAACTGGGAGTATTTTGCTCACATATCAACTTTCTTCCCCCAAGTGGCCTATTGAACAGTATGATTTTTTCACAGTACTTTGACCAATGGAATCTTACGGTTTTGTAACTCTTTCTCCTTCCAATCAATGATCTGTACTGGCTTTTCTTAGTAGGTTAGCTTGGACTACAAAGATATACTATCGAGATCCACCACTGCTGGCATCTAATTTCCAAAACTCTTCTTCAATGGGGACACATGGAATACATTGTGGATTCCTTGGAACTTAGTTGGAAACTCTAGATGGTACACAGTTGCTCTCACTTTCTCAACTATTTCATAGGGTCCCACATATCATGGACTTAACTTCCCTTTCACTTTGAAACGGCTTACTCCTCTCATAGGAGATATCTTCACATAGACCCAATCTCCAACTTCAAATTCTGTACTCCTCCTTCAATTATCAGTATAGCTCTTTTATCGACTTTGTACTGTTTTTATTCTTTTTATAATCATGTGGACTTAGTCCTTTACCTCTTGCAAGACTTCTAGTCCAAGGCTTCCTGTTGTTGTGAAATTTCGCAAGTGCACGAAATCGTACAAAATAATATAATGATAAGAAAGATGTTGAACGCACGATGACTATTTACCTATTAACTATTGAAATTGTTCAAATTTTAAGTTATTTGAAAATCAAGAAAAGTGGTGGATTTTGAATTAGAAAATCAACAACAAATTAAATTAAATGAACAACTGAAGAATTGACCAAACACTTGAAAAGAAGAAGATCTTACCCAAGAAGAAAAACACTAAGGCATTCGACTTAATTAATTATCATCCTATTTGACAGTGAAATATTCTAATTTATCTAAGACCCTCTCTCAAGTAGAATTAGAATTACTCAACATACGATAACTCGCGATATGTCTATGCAAATTTAAAAGCATTTGAGCACATTAAGATTAATAATATTTCACATAAAAGCCACACAAATCAGGTTGGCACATTCTCGTCTTTCGCTCAATTCATGGCATACATCATATGAAACTAAACTACATGCATCATCTCTTGAATTAAGTTAATGCACAAAAAATCATTCAACTATTGGCCAATTGAAGGCATTAAACTAAATGATGCATAGTTAAAAGGAATGATAAAATTATGATCACAACAAAGTAAGATTCGGCATTGTCATGGAGAGGCAACATCGTAGCCTTAACAATAGAAATTAGTTCATAATCTAATCAAAACGAACCATAATAATTCTAGAATTCATAATGAGAATTATACAAAGAGAATATTAAAGAGTTAAGAAGGAAACTCTATGTAGATCAAGAATCTCTATTGTTGATGAACTCCAATTTTGCAGATTTTTGGCCTCCTGCTTGAAGCACCATTTCCTTCTTGAAGATGATCGTTTTTTACTTTGGCTTAAACATGAAAGTTGTATGGTTTTTTCTTCAATTTATGTAGACACTGAAATTACCCTTATTGGAGTTGTTTAGAAAAGTTGTCCTCCAAATACCAAACAGTACTTCAGAAATTTTGATAATGAATGTTTCCTATTCTTTTGATGACTCCTTCATTCTATTTATTCCTAAAAAAAAATAAAAAAAATAAATAAAAATTCTAATAAATAAGAAAATTAAACATAGGCTAGCATAAAATTAAGAATGAAAGTATGACAAAACTTATATAGAAATTAAGCACATCAAAAACCCCCAAACTTAAGATTTGTTAGTCCTCGAGCAAAAAGAAGAGAGAAAAGAAAAATTAAAAAAATAGAATAAGTTGATTTCTCACAATGATTGCCTCATGGATTGCATAAAGAAACTGATTCAAGGAAAGTTTAAACATTTAACAAGTTTTTAGATTAATTCAAGAGCATGCTTAAGCTACAAGAAAACCTGAGTGTGTTTAAGTAACCAGCTCAACTTGCTACTCTATTAACTCAGATCAATTTATGCAAACTCGATTGAATTATTATTGATCTCTATAAGGATGAGATTCTCGAAGTTCATATGCCTATTTTTCAAATCAACTCTCCACTAATGTAGTACAAACACAACACCAAAGATTAAAAGGTCTTAATAAAAGCTTGTAATGTTTAGCTTAAGGTGATGGCAAAAGGAAAAATTGGTATGGAATTCAAAGAAAAAAAATTCAACACAAGCTTCACCAATGAAGAGAGAGACAAAGTTTTACATTTACTTCCTAGAGCAACTTATGAGCAATTTATTCATCTCTTTTTTATTTTTTATTTTTTATTCCACAACCCCCAAATTTATTTATTTATTTATTTTTAATTCAGGTTGTATTATTTGTATAATTTTTTCTTATTTCTTTTTTGTTAAAGAATAACAAAACTTACTGTTACTCTTTTAACTCTTTGACAAACTTTTTCTCTTCTCAAATGACTAAACAAGTAACAAATTTTCTTGAAAAGGTGGGATGATTGTTTATGGGTTAAAATGTGTGGTAAATGTGGGTTAATGAAAGAAAAATAACCAATGTGTTTAAGGCTCAAAGGGGTGACTAGAGATAGATAATTAGGGTAGGTTAGAAAAGCTCAAACGTTCCAAAGATGGCCTAGATCATTTCTCTAGTGGTGTGCTGTCTAGGATTTCGCCTCGAGAGATTTTCAAATAGGTTCTAGAATTTAGTGAGATCTTAGAAAATATCTAATTCATATAAATATACTCTAAGCCAACAAAGCAACTTACTGATCATGGTATTGTGCAAAAGTGTTCAAAGGAATTCAAATAACCCAAGCTAACACAAGAATTAAGCACAAACAAGACCAATTTAGCATTTTCCAAAAATCCAACTCAATTTCAATTAGGTAATATAATAGGTTTGTGATAATCAACCCAAAAACAAAACAAAAGGAAAACAAAATATTTTTGTGATTTTCAAAATTTTTCAATTTTTTTTTCTTTGTCTGTTTGTGAAAATAAATAGATACTCCCAAAATAAATGATGGCTACCCCCAAACTTAAAGAACACATTGTCCCCAATGTGAAGAATCAAAAGAGATGAAAAATTGAAAGGATAAAAGTAAACTTCCCTAAAAATGTTACATGAGTGCAATGCTAGGTCTGGGGAATATTTGAGGCAATGATCATTTGGGCACTACGGTGCCGACTCTCCATTGTGTGCACCTAGGTGTGATTCAAAGGAATGTTGTGGAAGGCTCTTCTAGCACAAGGCGCAGAGCTGCACAGTTAGAAAAGTGAGAGCATGAAAAAGAAACTAAAATTGGAATAATTAGAAAAATAAACGAAGACAAAATAAAATAATAAAAAGAAATTTGGGCTGCCTCCCAAAATGCGCTTGGTTATAGTCTTTAGCTTGACGTTTCCTTCTTTGAGTCACTAATCAATCAAATCAATGATGACTTTTTGCTTGTTAGGAGTAGGGCTTTAGACTTTGACCATTAACTTTGAATGTTCCTTTGAGTCATTAGAAACCTCAATTGCACCATACAGGAAAACTTCTGCTACCGTGAATGGTCCAGACCATCATGATCGTAATTTTCTAGGGAAGAGGTGAAGTCTGGAATTAGAAAGTAAAACTCTTGGGCCAACTTCAAAGTTTCTCTTGAGAATGTGTCTATCATGCCATCTCTTGGTTCTCTCTTTGTATATGTGAGCATTCTCATAGGATGCATGCTGAAACTCATCTATCTCATTGAGTTGTAATATCCTCTTCTCACCTGCTGCCTCCATGTCAAAATTAAGAGTCGTGATAGCCTAATAGGCTTTGTGTTCCAACTCCACCGATAAGTGGCATGCTTACCCAAAAACTAGACGATAGGGGAACATACCAATCAGAGTTTTGAAGGCTGTTTGGTATGCCTATAGTGCAACGTCAAACTTTTTCGACCAATCTTTCCTTGAGTTGCTCATAGTTTTCTCCAATATTCGTTTAAGCTCTCGGTTGGAAATTTCTACTTGTCCACTAGTTTGAGGATGGTATGGAGTGGCAACCTTGTGTGTAACATTATATTTGCTCAAGAGTGCCTTAACTTACCGGTAGCAAAAATGTTTTCCCCCATCACTAATTATTGCTCCTGGAGTTCCAAACTGAGTGAATATCTTCTTTCTCAAAAAAATCATCACAACTTTAGAATCATTTATAGGGAGGGCCATGGCCTTTACCTATTTGGAAACATAATCCATAGCTACGAAAATGTATTGATTAGAGAAAGAAGGAGGGAATGGCCCCATGAAATCTATGTCCCAAATATCAAATGGCTCAACAACAAGTATATTATTTAATGGCATTTCATTTTTCCAAATGAGTATGCAAATTAGTAAAATAAGAAAGCATTAAGACCAACGATTTTAATACTACATAGGTTCATACAAGTCTTTTGATCTCTATATTTACCTATGCCGAAATATCCAATATCTATCCTATAATTCCCTCTTTCGATAGCAAATCATAAGATTAAAATTATCTAATTAATGGCCAGTTAATTAAAAGCAATAAGTTTAGAATAAATTAGACAAACATAGAAAAGAATTACTTCAAATTAGCATAGAAAAGTAAGCATAGTTTGGAACTAGATTACATCATTTTCCTAGAATAAAGAAAATTTAGTTCATGCTAAAAATTAAATCCAACATAAACGAATTCACCATAATTTTTTTCTAAGAAGAATGGAAGAAAATGAACACTGAAAAAATGCTCCTCACAGTCCCAGCTAGCCTCTAAGTCGCAGCAGCTGAAAATGAAAACAAGAAAGAATCCCGCTTTTCATCTGTTTGTGCGTGATCCCCTCGAGCGTCTGCATCCAAAACCATAACTATGCAAGTGCACAATATTCAATTCATTTTTTCGCTTCGTTCCTTCCTATTTTTGAAAATGAGTAATTCCCAATTTAATCACCCTCATGAGTGCAAATGTTGAAAACTATGCAAGTGCACACCAACCATGTAGACCAAGTCAAACCCGATATGTCCTGCATCCAACTCCATTTCGTGCGCGTTCCAGCTTCTACATCCTTCCAACGTCCAAGACTCCAGCTTGCACACGATAAAGCAAATCTTCCTAAAGACCAATTCAAACCAAAAGACTCCAATTGCAGTGTCCTCAAAACTTCGTCCGTGTGAAAGCCAATAGAAGAATAAAATCTCATTTGTGCGTAGCCATTAGTGCATGTGTTTTTTCTATTTTATTCAGCTGCTCCTATATTCAAATAACATCTTCATTTAAATGAGAGAGTTCGTAGACGATAGGCTTGTAAAATTTGGTCTTCATTTTCTTCAAATCTGAAATAAATTTAAATGATAACAATGAAGCCGAAAATCAACAAAAATAAATAAAATTAGACTAAAGTTTAAACTTAAGAAATGATAAAAATATAAGAAATTATGCAACTCATGAAGCACTTTAGCTACCATTTTGTTAACTCCATGGTGCCCACCAACCTCTAATGAATGGCAATGTCTTAGGATCGACTCTATCTCTTCCTCAAGTATGCATCTCCTAATCGCTTGATCACTACAATGCTTGTAGAGGAAAGGTTCCTCCCAATAGTAGTGCTTGACCTTCAAAAAGAATTCCTTCCTTTGTTGGTATGTAAAATCCGGATTGATCACATTGCTTACCAAGTAGTTTACATAATCTGCATACTGTGACGCCCCCAAATCCCCACGCACGGACACGAGGAAATCGAGACTTCCGGATGGTGACAACCCGGGTCACCACCCTATCGACGAGTGCCAAGTGTGTGCAAAAGCAACAAATGTGCACGAAGGAACACGCAGCGGATAACGAAAGTCATATAACTAAGTACCAGAATTTTTTCTTAATATAATACAAGCTGTTTAAAACATACATAAATAAAATATTACAAAAAACACAAATATAGTTTTAAACCAAACTATAAAGCATAACTTCGACTCAAAACTCCGGCGGAGCCGCATCCTCAGGCTCAGCCTCCTCCTCCTCCTCGAATCCTGCACCAAAATCTACGGAACCAAAAAATGGTACCGCAGGTAAGTAAAATCCAAACACCACCAGATAAAAGCATATAGAATTCAAACAATATGCATGAAGTGATGCCAATGCGCAAACCCATAAAAACATATTTTTACCACGCACGCCAAAAAAGCCCATTTGGCCCAAAAACAAATCCTTTCCAAATATCACGCCAAAAGTCACATTTGGCCCATATCCATCTTAAACCATTATCCAATTAAGGCAATGTGTGGAGTATACCTGCAGGTCTTTGATGCTCGGCCTTCACTTGACGGCATGTGTGGCATTTCTCAACATATAAGGCAATGTCCTTCTTCATTCCATCCCACCAGTAATTTTTCTTCAAGTCCCGATACATCTTTGTACTGTCGGGATGAACTGAATAAGGGGCTGCATGAGCTTCTGCCATGATCCGCTCCTTGAATTCCGAATCTTTGGGGACCACTCTGCGATCTCGGAACCGAAGTATCCCATCTTTATCCATGCTATAATGCAACGGCCCTCGAGATTTTCTGACTCTTTTTCTGATATTCAGCAGCTTTGGATCCTTCCTTTGAAGAGTCTTCAATTCTTCAAAATCAGTTACCCGAATATCAAGATCTGAAGATAAAATCTCTTCTTGCTGCGAACTCTCAATAAGGAGCCTTCTCATCCCACAGAGCAATGAATCCAATTCTGACGGCTCGGCTTCATCTTCCAAGTGCGACTTTCAGCTCAAAGCATCAGCAACTATATTAGCCTTCCCCGGATGGTACTTGATCTCACACTGATAGTCACTGATTAGCTCTAGCCATCGCCTTTGCCTCATGTTTAGATTTTTCTGGGAAAACAAATGCTTCAAGCTCTTGTGATCAGTAAATACCTCGCAAGCTTCCCCATACAAGAAGTGCCGCCAGATCTTGAGAGCAAAAACAATCGCAGCCAATTCTAAAATGTGCGTCAGATAATTCTTCTCATGGTCCTTTAGCTGACGAGATGCATAGGCAACAACCCGTCCTTCCTGCATAAGGACACAACCCAAACCAAACTTAGACGCATCACTGAAGACTACGAATGGCTTATGCGGTTCTGGGAGCGCTAACACTGGTGCCGTCGTCAACCTGTTCTTTAATTCTTAGAAGCTTCTCTCACACTTATCTGACCAAACAAATTCTATATTCTTCTGAGTCAAAGCTGTGAGAGGTCCGGATAGGCGAGCAAAACCCTCCACAAATCTTCGGTAATATCCGGCGAGTCCTAAGAAACTCCAGATCTCGCGCACTGTAGTCGGGCGCTGCCATGACAAACGGCTTCTACCTTACTAGAATCAACAGCCACTCCGTCTCGGGAAATTACATGCCCAAGAAATTTAACTTCTTCCAACCAGAATTCACACTTGCTGAGCTTGGCGTACAATTGGTGTTCTCTCAATTTCCCAAGTACCAGACGAAGATGATATACATGCTCTTCAACATCTCGAGAATAAATCAGAATATCATCGATGAATACTACCACAAAGGAATCCAGATAAGGTCAAAATACTCGATTCATTAAATCCATGAAAGCAGCAGGGGCATTAGCTAGCCCAAACGGCATCACCTTAAATTTATAATGCCCATACCTCGACCTGAAGGCAGTTTTAGGCACATCCTTGTCTCTGATCCTCAATTGGTAGTATCCCGACCTCAGATCAATTTTAGAGAACACGGCTGCACCTTGAAGCTGATCAAATAAATCATCTGCCCGCGGGAGAGGGTATTTATTTTTGATGGTCACCTTGTTTAATTCTCGATAATCTATGCACATGCGGAGGGTTCCATCTTTCTTTTTAACAAACAAAACTGGTGCACCCCACGGTGAAGTACTAGGCTGAATAAATCCCTTCTCTACTAGCTCTTGCAACTGAGTCTTCAACTCCTTTAATTCAGCCGGTGCCATGCGATAAGGAGCTTTATGCACAGGAGCCGCTCCAGGTTCCAAGTCTATAACAAATTCCATTTCCCGCACAGGGGGTAGTCCGGGCAAGTCATCCACAAACACATCGGGGAATTCTTCCACAACTGGAATGTCTGCCAAAGACTTCTCCTCAGACGGCGTGGACACCATCTGAACCAAGAATGCATCCGCTCCCCATGCAATCTCTCTTCTTGCTTGAATTGCCGATATAATTACAGGCTTTTCTTTCAATTTACTCCTCGCAAATTCCAGACAATCACCATCTGGAAGCTGAAAGCTAATTATCTGACTTCTGCAATTAATACTCGCAGAATATCGGTATAGCCAATCCATCCCGAGGATGATATCAAAACCCAACAGCTTAAACACCACCAAATCAGCATCCAAGAACCTTCCCTCAAAATTTAATGGGCATCCCAAAGCAACCTTGGAATACCACACCATTTCACCATCGGGTAGAGCCACTACCATAGACTTCGGCAACGGTTCCGTGACCAAATTACACACCCGCACAAACGTGGAAGACACAAACGACTGTGACGCACCGGAATCAAACAAAGTGCAAGCATAAAACTCATACAAACAGACTCTTCCTGAACCAAACACATTAACCCATGAAATCAAAAAGCAAAGGAGAAACCAAATATACCCAAAAATTAAATCCAACTTAAAATTAAATTAATCCATACCTGTAATTACTCCAGCATCATGGGTCGCTGGCGCCTCATCATCCACCTCTCCGGGTGTGATAGCATAAACCCGGGCTTGCATTGCTTGTCTAGGATTGGTTCTTCCACCATGTCTACCTCCACGGCTTCCTTGAACTCTGATGGGGCACTCCCGAGCAATATGTCCCACTTGGCCGCACCGATAATACTGGGGTCCACTACTCAGCCGACACTCGCCCTCATGAGCTCTATTACATTCTCCACAAATTGGCACCTGTCCTCCCATACGAACACCTGAGGACGTTTAAGGTCGAGTTCCGGTCCGCTGAACAAATTTCTGAGGCGAACCCAAGCTGCTTCCTTCACCAGAAAAACTCCGCCTCTTATGTCCTGGAAGGGAGCCCATACTTAGATTATTTTCTCGCTCCACAAGGGTGGCCACATCCACTAATTCCTGAAAAATGGATATCCAATGGCTGACCACTATACGATGTATATCAGGGCGTAGTCGCTCCTGAAAACAATCAGCTCGCATCTCCTCTGTGGCGATAAGGTGGGGAGCAAATCGCCCAAGTTCTATGACTCTCCGGGCGTACTGTTCCACTGTCGCGCCCCCTTGGACCAAATTTGAGAACTCTCTTGCCTTCTGCTTCCTTACCGATGTGGGAAAGAAGCAGTCGTTAAATTCCTTCTTGAAGCACTGCCAGGTCATAGCAGCGAAAGATCCCAATTCTGATTCCAGCATCACCCTCTTGGTATCCCACCAATCAGACGCGGTACCTTGCAACAGATAGCTGGCGTAGAGTACCTGTTGCGCCTCAGTGCATCCACACACCTCAAATGTTCTTTCCAGGTCTTTGATCCATTTTCCAGCCTGAAGTGGATCCTCTTCTCCAGTGAAGTGTGGAGTTCTATGCGCCAGGAAGCGCTTATAGGTGCATTCGGCTTGCACCATGCTACTGGACCCTCCTAGGTACATCCAAGGCCCTTCCTGATGTGGCCAAGGACCTCCTGGTTGTGGCCAAAACCCTCCTTGCTGTGGACAAGGCCCTCCTTGTTGTGGCCAGGGACCCCCTTGTTGTGGCCAAGGTCCTCCTTGTTGTGGCCAAGGCCCTGTCTGTTGTGGCCTAATATTCTGCTGCATAAACTCCGTCATCTGCCGTATTGCTTCGGCTATGGAGTCATCTCTTGAGGTATTGTCCCGTGGCTCCTGAGTAGATTTCTTTGGTCTCCCTATTTTTCCTGCCACAACACAACTCTTGACCCTCCTTTAAGAAAACAAATAAAACCATCATAAAACCAACAAAAAAAAACAAAACCAACCCCACACAGCAAGAAACAAAAGAAACCAGCATGCAAAACATAACCAAATAAAAAAAAAAAAAAAACAAGTTCAAACAAATTAAATAACTGTACTTAACATAATTTTAAAACACAACTTTAAAAGTATTCTGGTAATACCTACGAGACATATGGTTTTACCCAGAGCCAAACCGCTCTGATACCACTTGTGACGCCCCCAAATCCCTACGCACAGACACAGGGAAATCGAGACGTCCGGATGGTGACAACCCGGGTCACCACCCTATCGACGAGTGCCAATTGTGTGCAAAAGCAACAAATGTGCACGAAGGAACACGCAGCGGATAACGAAAGTCATATAACTAAGTACCAGAATTTTTTCTTAATATAATACAAGCTGTTTAAAACATACATAAATAAAATATTACAAAAAACACAAATATAGTTTTAAACCAAACTATAAAGCATAACTTCGACTCAAAACTCCGGCCGAGCCGCATCCTCAGGCTCAGCCTCCTCCTCCTCCTCGAATCCTGTACCAAAATCTACGGAACCAAAAAATGGTACCGTAGGTAAGTATAATCGAAACACCACCAGATAAAAGCATATAGAACTCAAACAATATGCATGAAGTGATGCCAATGCGCAAACCCATAAAAACATATTTTTACCACGCAAGCCAAAAAAACCCATTTGGCCCAAAAACAAATCCTTTCCAAATATCACGCCAAAAGTCACATTTGGCCCATATCCATCTTAAACCATTATCCAATTAATTCGTATGCACCATGACCTCCCCTGGGGGTCATCCGCACACCCTGGCTCCAGTGCCACACCGCAGAGTACCACCACGCATGTGACACCTAACGAGTGATGCCCAGTTTTGCGCCTCGCGCGTTCGTAGCCAAGCATCCTCTAGCGCTCGCCAGCGAAGGGCCACGGAGTCGGTGCGTAAAGCGATGCCCGGTTCCGTGCCCGGTGTGTTTGTAGCCAAGCATCCCCTAGCCCCCGCTCCCGTCGTCGCCCAGCGACAACCCAGGGGACATCACTTAGTTTATTCCACTCCCGAGTGACCAGAGGAGCTCCACCAAGATAATACCCCATCCCGGCTTGGGGTCGTGATACACGTGCACCCGTAAGTCCACTTACGCCAATTAAACAGGCTTTTCTCAATTAACTAAAAACACACGTACATGCACCATGTAAATGCAATATCAATGCACAAAAATAATCAACCAATATAATTCAATAAAACAAGCAACTCCGTCCTCCATCCATCCGACCCCCGAACTCCTCGGACTCAGTCCGGAATCAACCAACCAGCAGATAAATTATTGAATGAGAAAAATATATTTAAATCTGAAAATAGGGTTTGGAAAATACTTACAGCGCTATATGATATTTTTAGAAAGCTTGCGGCGTTGCAAACGGCGGAAGGAAAGCAACGTAACAGTGCAAATTCACTGTGGTCGTGGGTTGTAAAATACCCACTTTTGAACGGGGGCAAACTAGGGCTTGGGATTGATAGGGAATGGTCTAAGGATGATTATGAAGCTATTGGAAGTGGTGGTTGGCCCTGGGTGGCGGCGAAAACGGCAGAGGGAGGCCGGATTTCCCAAAATGGAAAGCTAGCTCGTGGGAGCTGTTCCGGTGGCTATTAGGGGCCGGAAATGGGTGGGTTAGGACGGCAAGGGACCGGTGATGAAGTGGTGAAGAAGTGGTGGCCGGATGTGGAGCGACGGCGGCGGATCGGGGCAAAAACCGTGGGGGCTTCAAGGGCTTTTTTCGGCCAAACGGCTGGCCGGATGGGGCTGGGATTTGGTGGGGAGGTGCGCCGGAGGGAGGGGCTTCGACTGGTGGGGGTGGTGTGCCGTGCAACTGCTGGACGGCGGCGGGTTGATGGGTTGAGCTGTTTACGGCATGGGAGAGGAGAGAGAGAGGGTCGACGGACGCACGGGGAAGAGGAAGGAAGAAGAAAAAGAAAAGAAAGAAAAAAAGAAAAGGAAAGAAGAAAAAAAGAAAAGAGAAAAAGGAAAAAGGGAAAAAGGAAGAAAAAGAGATGTAGGAAGAAATGAGGTCCAATCCTCACTCCGGACAACAAAACAAAACCGCTGAGAAAGAGATTAAAAAAAACCGTAAAACAAATAAATAAAAAAAACACAACATCCATTAAATAAAAAAAACTAAATTTAAAACACAATAATTTAAAATAAATAAAACAATATATTAATTAAAATAAAAACAACCCTTCAGTGAAAATACACGCGAAAGCGGGTCATCACACATACCAAGGAACTTGTGTTAGAGATACAACAAAGTGTTGTTCATCTGGGAATACCTCATTTATTGGAGAAAGTGGGGCTCCCTCTTTGGTTGTGTGCTCAAGTCTAGAGAGATGATTGGCTACTTAATTCTCGATTTCCTTTTTGTCTTTGATCATCAAATCAAATTCTTGTAGGAGTGAAATCCACCTAGGTAACCTTAGTTTAGCTTCATTTTTAGCTAACAAGTATTTAAGAGCAGAATGATCAGTGTAAACAATTACTCTTAACCCAATTAAATATGATCTAAATTTATCAAAAATAAAGACAACGACTAACAATTCTTTTTCCGTAGTAGCATAATTTAATTGGTACGACTCGCATAGTAGATAGCATGGAGAACCTCGTTCTTCTTTTGTCCAAGACAGCTCCTATTGTGTAATCACTTGCATCACACATCAATTCAAATAGAAGTGCCCAATCCGATGCACATATTATTGGGGCTAAATTTAACTTCTTCTTCAAAAGTGCAAATGCCTGCAAACAACCATTGGAAAAGTAAAATGGAGTATCTTTAACCAAAAGAGAACAAAGGGGGTTTAACAATCTTAGAAAAATCTTGAATAAAACGATGATTAAACCCCGCATGTCCCAAGAAACTTCTCACGCCCTTGACCGTGCTAGGTGAAGGTAATTTTTCAATGACCTCTACTTTGGCTCGATCTACCTCAATGCCCCTGGAAGAAACTTTATACCCAAGTACAATTCCTTCCTGCATCATAAAATGACATTTTTTCCAATTAAGAACAAGGTTAGTTTCTTCACATCTTTGTAGAACTAAAGATAGATTATTTAAACAATTATCAAATGAAGAACCAAAGATAGAAAAATCATCCATAAAATTTTCAATAAACTTTTCCACCATATTGAAAAAAATGGCCATCATGCATAGTTAAAATGTGGCTGAAGCATTGCACAAACCAAAGGGCATCATTGGGTAGGCAAATGTTCCACAGGGGCAAGTGAAAGTGGTCTTTACTTGATCTTCTAGTGAAATGTGGATTTGATTGTATCCCGAGTATCCATCTAGGAAATAATAATAAGCATGACCGACAAGCCATTCCAACATTTGATCAATGAAAGGAAGTGGAAATTGATCTTTTCGTGTGGCATCATTGAGCTTGCGGTAGTCTATGCACAATCTCCAATCCGTGACTGTTCTTGTTGGGATGAGTTCATTATTTTCATTCTCGACCACCGTCACTCCTCCCTTCTTGGGCACTACTTGCACCGAACTTACCCATGAGCTGTCAAAAATAGGGTAAATAATTCCAGAGTCCAACAATTTGAGAACTTCCTTTGTTACAACCTCTTGCAAGCTCAGGTTAAGTCTCCTTTGTGGCTGCACCGTAGGCTTATAATTATCTTCCATTAAAATCTTGTGTGTGCAAAGTAACTTCTCTTCTTCAAGGCCTGTCAAGGATGAAGAAATTATTACGGGTAAAGAAGAATCATGTAAATAAGCTGATGTGAACCCTAATCGACTCGCTTTGAGACCCAACAACAATATTGGAAAAACCAACCCAAGAAAGCCAAAATCAAGTTTATGGATGGAGAATCGAGACCCAATGAGAACTTGTTTCAAGAAGCTAGATTATATTAAAATCTAGACCCGTTGAAAAACACGTCTCAAGAACCCGGATTACAAAGGAGGAATGCCACAAAAGTTGTGATTTACCTTTGATAAGTTTAAACATTCAATCAAGAACAAGAGGAGATAAACTCAACACACAATGAATAAAATTCATCAATTTCAATAATGTCTTCTCTGCTCAAATGAGGCTACAAGTGCTTTAAATAAACAATCCCCAAAACCGTAAATGAATAGTGCCGCGCTATAGTAACTTCTAAAACCCTAGTTCAAATAAAATAATAAATTTCTAAATAAGCCCTCGGCCAAAATACAAGGCCTCCCCAAAAGCCTTAGTTCATTAGAAATAAGATTGGGCTGGACATCCCCAAGCCCAATTATTCTAGATTAATTTCTATGACTAATAAAATAAGCCCTTTTAATAAAATAAATAAGTTCATGGCCTTCATTAACAGTAGGCCCAAGTCGTATCTTCCATAGCTTGGATCAAGTGGATCAAAACTGGTTCTGGCTCTTGCTAGCTTTATCCCAATTGGATTACACCAATCCTTGCATTGCTTCTTTGATCTTCGTGGCTCTTAATCTTGTAATTGATCCTTAAGACTTGGTCCACCTTGGGGCCCATCATAAGCATATTTAAGATGAAAATGAAGAGGTTTGAATTCAAAAGAAGGGGCCTCAATAATGGATTGCTTTTGTGGAGTAGTGCTTTCGCCCAATGTTATGTTTTCCGACTTCCCTTTAGGCAAGTAAGGTGGAGATGTTTCCAAATAGTGTGCACAATTGCTTATCTTGGAATTCTCAGAATCAGACGTGATGGATTGAACAAGACATGCCTCAAGTGGTTCCTTAGGATAACTCTCTTCAAAAATTTCTACCACAAGTTCATCAATCACATCTATGTTGAAGCATGTATAGGTTGTTAACGGATATTTCATTGCCTCAAACACATTGAATGTAACTTGTTCATCTTGCACCCATAGTATTAGTTTTCCTTGTTGCACATCTATGAGAGACTGCTTGATCAAAAGAGAGAAAAGCTTAGAAGACTACAAGACTCAAACACAGGCCAATCTAGTTGTTAGATAAGGTCAATTCAAAAGGAAATAGATGGGTACCTCGAAGAGGAAGAGCTAAAATGGAGGCAAAGAGCCAAACAAAGATGGCTGAGGGATGGGGACAGAAATACCAAGTACATCCATAAGTGTGCTACTTAGAGGAAATAGGTGCATTTAATTAAACTGGTCACAAGTGAGGATGGTGTGGTAGAATCTAGCCAAGAAGGTATAGCCAGGACTTTTCAAACCTTCTACCAAAACCTTTTCTCTACCTCTCATCCAATGAATATTGAAGAAGCTTTACAGTCTGTTCAGCCTCTGGTAAGTGAAGAAATAAACTCCTCTCTCACTAAGGTCTTCACTGAAGAAGAAGTGGTAGTAGCAATTAAAGGAATGAACCCTCTTGGCTATCCAGGCCCTGATGGAGTCCCAGCTGTCTTTTATCAACAACACTGGTGTACAATTGGTAAGAAAGTAACAGAAGCTGCTATCGAAGTACTCAATAATAGGCAAGGATTTATTGATCTCAACCATACCTTTATCTCTCTGATCCCAAAGAAGAAATCCCCCCAATCAATTGTTGACTTCAGACCCATCAGCTTATGTAATGTCCTCTATAAAATTATCTCCAAAGTAATAGCCAATAGACTCAAAACCATCCTACCCAACCTGATTTCACCTTCTCAAAGTGCCTTTGTCCCAGGGAGGTTAATTTATAACAATGTAGTTGTGGCATATGAGCTTTTACACTCTATGCAGACTAGACTCAAAGGAAAAAATAATGGGTTTATGGCCTTAAAATTAGACATGAGCAAGGCTTATGATCGTGTGGAATGGGAGTTCTTGTATAAAGTAATGCTTAAAATGGGTTTTGTTGTCACTTGGGTAGATTTGGTAATGCAGTATGTTACAACTGTTGATGGGCCCCAAGGCAGACCAAGTCTTAAGAATCAATTACAAGATTAAGAGCTATGATGATCAAGGAAGCAATGCAAGAATTGGTGCAATCCAATTGGGATGAAGCTAACAAGACCCCAATACTCATGATGGGCTTGAAAGAAGGAGAACCAGTTTTGATCCACTTGATCCAAGTTATGGAAGACATGACTTGGGCTTATTGTTATTGAAGGCCTTGGACTTATTTATTTCATTAAAAGAGCTTATCTTATTAGTTTAGAATAAGTGGGCTTGAGGATGTCAGCCCACACATATGTTTTATTTCTAATGAACTAGATTTTTGGGAAGGCCTTGTATTTTGGGTAAGGCAAATTTGAAAAGTTATTAATTAAAGTGAACTAGGGTTTTAGAAGTACTGTAGCCCGGGCACTGTTCACGCTACAGTACCTGTGGCTCACTTAGGGTTTTGGGGATTATTATTTGAACCACTTGTAGCCTCATTTGAGAAGAGAAGACATTATTGAAATTGATGAATTTTATTCATTGTGAGTTGAGTTTATCTCCTCTTATTCTTGATTAAATGTTTAAACTTATAAAAGGTAAATCACAACTATTGTGGCGTTCCTCCTTTGTAATCCGAGTTCTTGAGACGAGTTATTCAACTGGTCTAGATTTTTCATATAATCTAGGTTCTTGAAATGAGATCTCATCGGGTCTAGATTCTCCATTCATAGACTTGAGTTTGGCTTTCTTGGGTTGTTTTTCCAATATTGTTGTTGGGTCCCAAAGCAGGTCGATTGGGGTTCACATCAATTGTTAGTTATTCTTTGTTAATCAATGGCATCCCTCAAAAGCCTTTTCAGCCCACTAGAGGAATCAGGCAGGGAGATCCTCTCTCTCCCTCTATTCATCATATGCTCAGAATTTCTGAGTCACAGTCTCAATAGAGCTGAGAGATAGGGCCTACTTTCTGGTTTACCAGCAGCTCGAGGTGGCTTAAAGGTGAATCACCTGCTATTTGCTGATGACAGTTTAGTCTTTTGCAGATCCAAACTAGAAGAACGGAGTAGACTATGGCAAGTGCTCATAAACTATGAACAAGTCACTGGACCAAGACTCAACCTAGACAAAACTTCCATCTTCTTCAGCAACAATACCAAGAAAGAGGTCCAACAAGCAATTCTTCAGCAAGCAGGGCTTAGAGCTTATGGTCCTTTTGATAAATATTTGGGACTCCCTTCATATGTTGGAAAACAAAGAATCAAAGCCTTAAGTTTAGTGTTGAACAAATCAAGACTAAAATGGCAAGCTGGAAGAATAAAGTTTTATCCCAAGCTTGGAAAGAAATTTTACTAAAATATGTATTGCAGTCAATTCCCACTTATAGTATGGGCATCTTTGAACTCCCTAAGTCAATCCTCAGGAGTCTCAACAAGTTGTTGCAATCGTTTCAGTGGGGTCAAATAGAAAATAAGTCTAAAATTGTAATATCCGCTCCTTCTTTCTTCTTCTTTATGAGCCTCGATCCACGTGTCAGACTTCAGTCAACATGCCGAGCCTCGTTCCACGTGTCGAGTTTCGGTCTACGTGTCGAGTTTCGATCTACGTGCTGAGCCTTATCCCACATGTTGTATCTCGATGGCATGTTCTGAAAGTATTATGCGGATTTGAAAGTAAGATAGATATTTTAATGCTTACGAATATTTTAAATATTATGAAAATATCTATAGAAGATATTTTCAGAAAATATATATAGAAGATATTTTCAGTATTATTAGATAAGCTTGTTTTAATGTAGCACAATTATAATATTTTAATGAGCTCTGAAAATATTATAATTATGGATGATATCTTATATTAAATATTTTAGTTGTTTTAAAATATTAAGATGTTTAATTTTACGTTGAAAACTCTTATTTAAATTAAATGGTTTTATCCTCTTTCAGTGATTAATGATACATTATCAATTTAAATAATGATGAAGAAATATTATTTTATAAACTTTAGTTTATAAAATAATATTCTATCTTAATTTCTCTTAGTGTTTTTTTTAAGTGTTTTATTCTCTTTGAGTAATTAACGATGCTTTATCATTTTAAATAATGATGAAGAAATATTATTTTATAAACTTTAGTTTATAAAATAATATTCTAGCTTAATTTCTCTAAGTGTTTTTTTTAAGTGTTTTATTTTAAATAAAACACTTACGCGTTTTCAAATCAGTGTTTAAACTCATCGTTAGATCCTTTTGAGGATCCCGAAACGTAGGACTGAGATTAAATACTCAGGCCCCTACCATTTCCCTTCAGTCTTTTCTCTTTTTCCTTTTTCTTCTTTCTCTTTCCTCTCCTTCTCTTCGTGCCCAACGTGAGCTGCCTTCCTCCATGTCCGTTCGGTTGAAGCTCCAGCTGGCGCCACCTCCGGCCGCCATGCCTCACCTCCCATACCGGCGTGATCTCCTCCCTCCGGTGAACACTACCTCACCGGTGGTGAGCTACACCGGCCATCGAGTCTCTCTCTTTCTCCCTTCAAAGAAATGGTTCTTAAGGCCATTTCCACCTCTTTGGACCACCATACACGGTTGAAACGGCCACCAAGCACCACCATTGGAACCACCATGTCAAGGGCTTCCTCCCCATGTCCTTCTTTCTCCCTAACTCTCCCTCTTTCTCTGATGGGTCTCCACACACACACGTTCGGTTGCACCGCCGTGCACCACCATCCACAGCCACCCATGGTGTTTCACCACCACCACCTTGTTCCTCTCATCACCACGAACTTCCCCAAGAAATTCCATGGCCAACGGAGCTATGTGTAGCTCTCACTCTCCCTCACTTTCCAAGGCCGAAAATGGCTTCAAACGGCCGATCCGCCGCCGTGAGCCACTGTATGGCCACCACCTCGCCACCACAGCTCCACCACATGTTTCTCTACCTTTCCCTAGCCTGCCATGAAGTTCTATGGCTTTCATCCACCTCAAGCAAACACCCACCATTCGGATTCACTGTTCACGACATGATGCCGCCGTGCTCCGCCACCTTTGACCACCATGAGGCCATCATGAGCCTTTCCAAGGCCATGCCTAGCTATCCTCAAGCCTGAACCGCCACTTTACGTGGTTGACAGCCACCGTACGCAGTGTTACCGCCACGTACGCTCCTCCGACGCTTAATCGTGATGAGCAGCGAGCGACGTACGGGTTAGCCCGTCGATGGTATAACCCTCTGTCTCTAATTATTTATGTTTAAAGTAGCTGATTGGTTGGATTGTAGACTACGTAATTAGTAATTCTGGAGTTTGCTGCGTAGTTGTGAAGCGAAATGTAGTTGTGAAGTGTTGGGCTTGAATTGTAGTATTGTGGATTGTACTATGAAGTGTGGACATGAGATGGATGCCGTAGTTGTGTTATGGCATGATGTGTGAAGAGAGTACGCGTGGAGCGTATTCTGTGTAGTGCAGCGACGTGTTGTGTGACGTGCGTCGTAGTAATGTGTGGCGTAGAAGGAAGGGAGTGCACGTGGAGTGTACTCCGTGTTGTATGGCGATGCACCGTGTGATGTGCATCATGATGATGAGTGTTGTAACGAAAGGAGTACGCATGACGCGTACTCCGTGTCGCGTAGCGATGCACCGTGAGGCATGTATCGTAGCAATGTGTATTGTAGTGTGGATGGAAGAGAGTTCACGTGAGTGTACTCTATACGAGGTCGTGATACACTGGATGGCGTGTCATGAAGGGTTGGATGACGTAGCAGAGAAGTGTGGAGTGTATGGTGCAGCGTCGGGAAACTGTGTGACAGTGTCCCAAAACATTGGTGACATGGCCTGTAGTCCAAGGTGACGAGATTCACCTTGTGGTTGACTATGGCTAAGGGTATATGGAAGTGGTGAAAAGGTATCAGAGAGTGCAGCAGAAGCACAATGGGCCCGTATTGTAACTCGAGATTCTGTCTTGAGCTGCATAGTGTGATAGAGGCACATTTGTGGATGCAGTTCTCTTGTCAAGTGGCGGGAACTGTGTAACAGTGTCCCGAAGCAGTAGTGATGTGTCCTGTAGTCCAAGGTAACGGATATTGCCTTGAGACTAACTTGTGACTAAGAGTATAAGGAAGTGATAGAGAAGTATCAAAGCGTGCAGCGGAAGCATGATGGGTATCGTGATGTGACTCGAGATTTATCTCGAATTACGTGACGTGACAGAGGTACATTTATGGATGCAATCCTCTCTTATCAAGTGTTGGGATGAACTTATAAAGAGCCGGGAAGTAGGAAGAGTCCTATCGACTGGGTCTTAACAAGTTGGTATTGGAGTTTGGAGCTTGTTTATACAAGCAGGCATTTATTGGAATTATAAGTTGCTCTTAGGTGATAAAAAGGGATGAGATGCATGTGTCTCTGGTAAGACGAGTGTACAACACAGATTTATCATATGTAATGAGTAATCTATCCTGATCATAGTTACATGGTATTTTAGCCTAGAGTTGGCTTGAATTCATGTAGCCTAAGTGGATGTGAATGAAGATGTAGTATGGGCTAGGCTACGTGAAAGTAGTGATGAGTATATAGTTTAAGGTTGGGACGCATGACTCTATATGTCAGAATCATGTGTTGGATTGTGTAAATAGAAGAACGAGACGGAGGTCTTAGTGTCTTAACCCTAAGGTGAATCACAGAGGTTCACTTTAAGGAATAAGATCCCGAAGGTTTTAGCATAGTAATTAGTATGTAAGAGTCTAGGGATGGATAGAGAATGTTCCAAGTGAGGCATAGTTCTATTTTCTAGAATAGTTACTTATGCATTAGATAGATGATGACATAAAGTTATGTGTATGCATGTAGGTTGCCATATGACACGCACATGAATGGACTGCATGAGTTGAGTAGGGCATGAAGTCTAGGTAAGTGTTACGTTCATACTCTTCTAGAGTTTTCTCTATAAAAATGAAGAAGAAGACGAAAGCTTTTCTGTAAAAAAAAAGGAAAATAAAACGTAAGTTTTCAAGTATAAGTACGTAGCGGTCTTCCTTGGCAGCCCCTTTTTATGCACCCAAAGTATGTACGTGTATGCATGTGAATGGATGCTATAAGTAGTATGTATTGTATGTATATTTATGAAAGGAAACGAAATGAAGCTTTAAAGGATGTTAGAACTATTAAGGATTGTAAGGTTTGATAAAGAAAGAAAACTATCTTTTCTAAAATAAAATAACTCTTTCTAAAGTAATTTTAATGGAAAAGAAAGAAAATCATTTTCCTCTTAAAGAAACTTCTCTTAAAGCAACTTTTATGAAAGTAAAGAAAATTATGCTTTAAACGATACGAATGAAAAGGAAAGGACTGTAAAGAAATGAACGGATTGAATGTATGATGTATGAAAATACGTAATGGCCACATGAAAGGAAATGATATCAAAGTATGGGCAGATTGCAATGCCGGGTAAGTAGTACTGGTAGTGCACCCAGTGCTGCACCCACATGAATGGATTCCCAACCTGCGGCCACGGGCGGAATCAGGTCCAAAAGACCGCTAACCCTAGCGCACGGGGCGTAACAGTGTGCAATGGCCCATGAAAGTGATAAGAAATGAACGAATGCATGTTAAGAATGGATCCATGTAAGTACGTATGAATGGACTGAATGCAAGAATGTACGTGAAAAGATGATTTAATGAACGTATGTATGCATGAATGAACGTAGAAATATAAATGCATGAAAAGATTCTTTAAGAGATGAAGGCAGCGATGCGTGGGGAACTGTTTTAGAGAAGAAATCATGTTTTAAATAAAAACCCCACCTCAAAATGTTTTCAAACGAAGAGAAGAACGTATGCATGCTACGTAAGATATGTATGTATGGAATGATAACTGCATGACTGAAAAAACTATGTTATTATATTTTGACTGTATGAAGTAATGCTTACGAGTCATCGACTCATTTTAGTTTTTATGTGTGCCTTCCCAGGCACCAGATGAGCATGACAGGTCAGGACAGGCACAGCCCAAGGGGAAGAGCACGAAGGCCTAGGCAAGATGTTTCATATTAAAAGCTTTAATTATGAAATGTAATGTTTTCCGCTGAAAGCTTTAACTAAATAAAAATGACATTTTATTTATGACATGGAGTCTTTTCTATCCTGGTATGTATGGAAAAGAAATTGAAAAGGAATCGTAATTCCCGTCGGTTTTTATCAAAATCGATATGAAAAAGGACCCACCACAAGGACGGGCGTTGCAAAAATTCATTGGCTGAGTTGGCAGACAATGGAAAACCCAAGGACCAAGGGGGTTTGGGGTTTAGAGACTTTAAGTTCTTTAACTTAGCCTTGTTGGAAAACTCCACCTCCGGCCACCACCTCTTCACAACTTCATCCCCTACATCTTGCCGTCCTAACCCACCCATTTCAGGTCCCGATCCGTTGCCGGAGTAGCTCCCACGAGCTCAACTCTGTTTAGCCTCTTTTTGCACTTCCACCGCCACCCACGGCCAAAACTCACTTCCTTTAGCTTCATAAACATCTCAAGGCCATTCCCTATCAATTTCATGTCTTGTTTTGTCCCCGTTCGAAAGTGGGTAATTTACTACCCACGACCACAGTGTAAAATATATTGTTACGTTGCTTTTTCTCCGCCGTTTGCAACGCCTCAAGCTTTCAAAAAATACCATATAGCGCTGTAAGTATTTTCAAAACTCTACTTTTAGATTTAAATATATTTTGCTCTTACAATAAGTATTTGACTGGTTGGTTGATTCCAGACTGAGTCTGAGGAGTTCGAGGGTTGGATGGATTGAGGACGGAGTTGTTTGGTTTGTTGTTTTGTGATTGGTTGGTTGTTTTGTGCCTTGAGGTTGCATTTACATGGTGCATGCACATGCATTTTATTTAAATTGAGAAAATCTTGTTTTATTGGTGTAAATCAATTTTCAAGTGCGTGTGTATCACAACCCCAAGCCGAGATGGTGTATTATCTCGGTGGAGCTCATCTGGTCACTCGGGAGTGTAATATACTGAGTGACATCTCCTGAGTTGTCGCTGGGCAACAACGGGAGCGGGCAGGATGGTAACACTCTCGTACCAACTCAGTGGCCCTTTGCTGGCGAGGGCTAGAGGATACTTGGCTACTAACGCACAGGGCACGGAGCTGGGCATCGCTCTTTTAGGTGTCACACGCGTGATCGTTACCTGTGGTGTGGCATAGGAGCCAGGGTGTGCGGATGACCCCTAGGAGAGGTCGTGGTGTATTCAGATTAATTGGTTATTGATATGAGATGGATTTGGGCCAAATGAGACTTTTGGCGTGAATTGGAAAGTAATATGTTTTTGGGGCCAAATAGGATTTTTGGCGTGCGTGGAAAAATATGTGGTTTTTTGTGGGACATGTGCATTGGCATTCTTTCATGCATATTGTTTGAGTTTTAATATGCTTTTATCTAGTGGCATTTGGATCTTACTTACCTGTGGCACCATTTTTGGTACCGTAGATTTTAATGTAAAGATCGAGAAGGAAGAGGAGGCTGAGCCTGAGGATGCGGCTCCGCTGGAGTTTTGATTTGGGAGTTTATGCCATGTTGTTGGATTTGAAACTATATTTGTAGCTTGTAATATTTTATTATGTATGATTTGAACCGCTTTGTATTAAACAATAAAAATTCTGGTACTCAGTTTATGACTTTGCTATCCGCTGCGTGTTTCTTCGTGCACATTTGTTACTTATACACACACTTAGCACTTGGCGATAGGGTGGTGACCCGTGAGTTCAAGAAGGTTACAAAAGCTAAGTATTCAAGGTGGCTCCTTTATAGAGGTACTGGAGCCTATACTAGATCAGTTATCCCCTCTTGAATTCACAAAAGTTGCAGTTACTGCAAAAGCAATCTCGCACAAAAGGAATTCTTGGTTATTTGAGCAACTCTTTCACTCACCTCTTCAGGTTTCCAAACAGGTCCATACATAATTGTTAGCAATTGGTCTATGGATAAATAATGGGGGAAACTCTACTAAGACACAGATGGATCATAGGACTAAATGGACTGCCCCCCACCAGATTTCTACAAGGCTAACTGGGATGCAGCAGTGGACAAAGAGAATTCAAAGATTGGAGTGGGTGTGATTATTAGAGATTCGGGTGGCCTTATCATAGCCTCATTATGCTCATCCATTTCTTTAAGTCTTGATCCTTTACTTGGGGAAGCAGTAGCAGCACTTAGAGCCACTTCATTATGCTTTGAACTAGGCTTGAACCAGATCATGTTAGAAGGAGACTCCATAGCAGTGGTTCAGGTTGTCCAACACAAGGATGAAAGCTAGAGCCTCATGGGATTGGTGATTAGAGATATTAAACTTGTACTTTCAAAAGTTAGGACATGGTCTATCCATCACATACCCAGGAAATTCAATGTAATAGCGCATGCTCTAGCTAAATTTGCATTGACATGTTCGGAGGAACATATATTTATGGAGGACCCCTCCATGTATCCAGCATCTTCTTTAATGAAGCTTTCCTTTCAAAAAAAAATATATATATATATTATATATATATAAAGTATAAACTATATTATATATATATAAAAAATATTATAATATATAAAATAAAATAAGATATTTTATATTATATATTAACTATATATACTTTACTAGTATAACTATATATAATTATACTAGTAAAGTATATAATATATATTATATATAATACTATAGTTAATATATAGTATATATATAATCTATAATTATATATAATATATCCTGGGATACGTAGTTGGTATCAGAGCCAACGGTTATTATATATATAGATATTATTATTATAACTATTTTATTTTATTGTTGTTTTATTCTGTTTATGTTTAATTTCATGATGAATTATTACGCACATAATATTGGTTTCCGTGATCGCTATGAATTAAATTGTTTAGAATATAATTTGAGACTTGAATTAAATAATTTACAAGAAAGGATAAAACATTTTAAGGAAAAACAATTATTAATGAAACTTGATTATTGCTCAATGATGGAAAGATATCACGTATATAGAAGTAGGCAAGCTGCAATAGAAGAATTAGAAGATCACTGTAACTTCTTAAGATCTGAAATTAAAAGTTTAAGAAATCACCTAAGTATTCTTGCTTTATAAATAACAAAAATAAAAAAAAATAAAAAAGAGTAAAAATTCGTTGGTATAGAATTTTATCAACGGTAACCTACATAAAAGAAAATAGAGTATATTGAGAATCTTGTGATGGTAAGCCATGAAAATCCGTCGGTCAGCCCAATCTTGCCAAGGAGGCTTTAAGGGTGGTCCCGGTGGTGTTCCCTCAAGATCTTAATCTACTTATTTCTTTTTTTATATAGGAAATCTTTGCATAAAAATTCTATTTCAATGAATTCTTTATTCAAACCTGAAACATCTACGGTTAACACACCTTTAGAAACTGAAAATGTAAATCAAGAAGATTATAGCATTATAGACATAGAAAGAAATTTACAAGATTGGACAATTCCTAATGTACCTAAAAACCAAATATATAAATATTCAACTTTTTCTTCAAAATTATCATTCTTTACAAATTATACAATTAAAACAGTAGAAAAGACTATTAGCCTAAATAATGATTATGAATCATTACAACTATTTAATTGTTCTTCAATTCTTTTGTATTTTAATTCTTGTTTTAAGAAATTTATTTGTTTTTCTTTTCTTTTGATTTTGACTTTTGTTAAAAAATTAATTTCTTTAGTTAATGATGCTTTTTTTAAGGAATTAATCTCTCTTGAGACTGGAGGAAATAAAAATTTAAATTGAATTTCTTTTCCTAATATTTTAGTAGAAATTCCTTCTTCTATTACAGAGAAAGGGTAAAGTAAAGCAAAAAATGGGTTTCCTAATATTACTTTGGTGTTGATGTTTTTTACTAGAATGAATGTTGTTTTAAAGCAAATTCCATTATTACATATATGTGCATTTGATAATTTATAATTTATATTTAATTTTGCTCCATTAGCTTGAGATCATGTCTCTTTTGTTTTTTCAAAATATTTAGAGGGTATTATTCCTTCTTGTATGCAGTTTAGATCTCCACCTGTATCTAATAAGGCTATTGCAGAAAAAGAGAATTCTTCATTAATGGAAATAGTTACCTCAGTATACCATTTTTGAAAATTCATCTTATTAAGTATGTTTATAAAATTATCTGATTCTTCTTTTGTAATTTTTACTAAGCTTTTTCCTTGTTCTTTTTTATGAGTGTCATTATTTTTATCTATTTTTAATAGTATAATTTCTTGTAATAATTGTTCATTAGAAACTTCAAGTTTGGTGTTAGAAGCTTTCAAATTTCTAATTTCTTTCTTTATTTCATTAATTTCTTGATGTAAATCCTTTAAAGTAATATTTTGTTTTTCTGATTGAAATCTATTTACTATTTCCAGAAAATCATATGACGAGGGGGTTGAATTGGGTTCAAAAGTCTTGGGATTACTAAAAGTATCTTTTAATTTTTCTAAATATTCTTTTCTTTCTTGTGGATTATTAATTTTATCTATTAATTCCAATATAATATTTTCATGTGACGATAATACGTTAATAGTTTTATTACAGATACAATTATTTCTATCTAAACAATTACAAACATGGATTTCATCTTCTTCTGACTCGTTATCAGAAGATTGTTCTGAAAAACTTGATTCTTTTAATCGGTAAATTTCATCTTCTTCTGAAGAAATTTCATCTTCTTCACTTGATTGTATAAAGATATTTAATAATTTTTCCTTTACTTCTTCAGGTATATCTAATTCATTAATTTCTTTTTTAACCTTACAATTTGATGCATAATGTCCAGCCTTTCCACATTTATAACATACAATTTGTTTTTTCTTTTTATTAAACTTTTTTGTATTCTTTATTGGTTTCTTATATACAGATTTTTCGTTGGGTTTTTTATAAGGTTTTTTATAATTTCTTTTCTTAGTTGGATAAGTTTTATAAATTCTTTTTCCTTTTTTGTGTCTTGTAGAAGGAGCTAATAATGGAGAATAACCAAACTGTTCACAAAAGGTACCTAATTCTTTTGTAGCAAATTTCTTTTCTTTTTCCATTTGCTTTTTTAATCTTATATCATTACACATAATCAGACCAGTTCTATTAATAGAAGATATTATATCTCCATATGTAAAATTAATAAAATCAATAGTACCATCTGATTTTACTAAAGATTCTCGTACCTTTTGGGCGAAGTAATATGGAAGTCCAGCTATGAACTTTTCCTTCCAGTATGGTTGTTGGCAATCATCTCTGATCATAACTTTAGTTAGAAAGACATCTTTATACCATCTAAAATCAGATAATCTAGGAAATCTTAAATTGATTAATAAATCACTAGTTCTTTCTTTATTATATATTAACTAATCTAGGAATTTAACTAACTATATAAATATAGTTATATAAAATCTATATCATCAATAATTTAGTTATTAACACATTACTATTACATGTTATTATAAGTTTTTTATTTATGTAGTCGTGTTTATGCATTAGTTTTACATGTTATTATACATTAGTATTATAATGTTACATCTTTTTATTCATTATAGTGTTTATACATTATTATTTATTAGATGTTAATGTATTGAAAACACATATATTTTATAAAATATGCACAATATCGGAGTGGAAGTCAGAGTCGGAGTTGGATCGGAGCGAAGGCAGAGTCGGAACACTTCCACCTCTGACTCCAACTTCCAATGAAAAAAAACTCTGACTCTGACTCATCGTCGGAGTCGGAGCAAAGTCAGGGTCAGAGTCGGATTTTTGAATTTCTGTTTAGCCCTAACTAACTGAGAAAAATACTATTTTTTGTGACATCCTCTGTACTCAAGTCATGATAGATGACACGACATAATGTAACATGACATGTACGAGTGATGAATGACATGGCATAACATGTATAGATAAACATTTCATGAGATGGCATATAGTGTACCAAATCAACTTTTTATGACATAGCATATTATGTAACAGATAAACATTTCATGCCATAGCATAACGTGTAACAGATTAATATTTCAAGACATAACATAGTGTGACATGTATAAGAGCATAAGAACATGAATAATTGTTCTCTTACCAACACATACAATATCCTGATAGTAAGTTAGAGGCAAACTTATAGTAATTGAAATGTGACGAAATTAGGCGTGAATAAAAAAAATTATAAGGAGACATTTATAAAGGTTAAAAACTCCTTACTAGTGAACTTAGAAACCTAAAATTCATGACTTATAGTACAATTATCATTTTACCCATACTTATGAGTGACCGGTGCAAAACTGCAAGTGCACAGTATCGTAGTTTTATAATAAAGTGATAAGAAGAGTATTGTCCTCAGGGATTGGTACCTTACTTTTGTCAAATACCAAAATTATACTAATCTCGATTTTATCTAGAGGAATCACTAAGATTTTTGTAGTTGCAATTTAAGCTAAAATCAACTCAAAGAGAAATACGCAAAGGAAATAAAACTGACGTTCGAAGATCAAATTAATGGGAAAGAAAACTTCTAGGAAATCGATTTCACCTAATTCTTCACTATGCTTTACTCATCCAACTAATTTAATTTAATTCTTTTTGTCTATTAGCAAATCTCTAATTCATCCAAAAGCCTCTTCCGATAGTCAATTGGAAATTATTCTTGTTTATCAATTCGCACAAGAATATGAAAATTAAATAAGCAAGAAAGCAATAAGACCAATGATTTAATTACTACATAGGTTCATACAAGTCTTTTGATCTCTATACTTACCTATGCTGAAATATTCAAGATCTACCCTATGATTCCCTCTTTCGATAGCAAATCACAAGATTAAACATCATCTAATCAATGGCCAGTTAATTAGAAGCAATAAACTCAGAATAAATCAGATAAACAAAGAGAGAATTGTCTTAAATTAGCATAGACGATCAAGCATAGTTCGAAACTAGGTTACATCGTTTTCCTAGAATAAATAAAATTTAGCTCATGCTAGAAAGGAAATTCAATATAAACGAATTCACCATAATTTTTCTGAGAATATTGGAAGAAAATAAACACTGAAAAATACTCCTTGCAACGGTAACTCGTCTTCAAAAACTCGAGGAAATGTTTCAATGCTTTTCTCCCATTTGTGCTCGTGTATGATACCAACGTACGTGCAATATATTGAATTCCCTCACCAAAACAGATGATTTGAATCCTTCTAGCTGTGTTTTTTTGTCCCAAAAGTGTTATCCAGTCCAAAGGTACGGCCAAATGGTGAAAAATCCCTTTTATATGCTCTGACGGCGGAAAATGTGATGACCCACTTTTATGTGTATTTTCACTGATGGGTTGTTTTTAATTTAATTAATATATTAGTTTATTTATTTTAAATTATTGTACTTTAATTGGTTTTTAATTTATTTGATGTTGTGTTTAATTTATTTTAATCATTTTACGGTTTTAAAACCGTTTTTAGCGGATCTGTTTTTGGTTTCCGGAGTGAGGATTGGACCTCATTTCTTTTCTTTTCTCTTTTTCTTTTTCCCTTTTTCCTTTTCTTTTTCTTCTTTTCTTTCTTTTCTTTCTTTTTCTTCTCCTTTCTTCCCCATTTCCTCTCTCCCGCGCGCTGCTCCTTCTTTTTCCCCTTACGATCGCTGCCACTTCGGCCGCCCATTGCGTCGCCGTCCGGCTGCTGTGTTGTACACCACCCCCACCATTCTCTTCCCCTCCCACCAGAGATCATCTCCACCAATTTTCAGAGCCATCGGACCAGTCGTTAGTCGCCACGAGCCCCTGGAAGTCACGACACTTGCCTGTTTTTCTCCCCTGTCGCTGGTTGCTTTCGCAGCCCAGAACTGCCGCTCACCGATGGCATTGCCTACACCACCCATCCAATTTTATTCCCCTCTCACCTGTGAACATCCCCACCAAGTTCCACCTCCATCCGAGCCACCGTTAGCCACCACGAGCTCCTCCAAGCTATACGGTTTTTCACCGATTCCGGTGCCGTCGCACCACCTCCGGCCACCATCTCTTCACAGCTTCTTCCCCTACCACTTTCCAACCTAAACCACCCATTTCCTGCCTCGATCCATTGCCGGAGCAGCTCCCACGAGCTCAACTCCGTTCAGCTCCATTTTAACCTTCAACCGCCATTTCCACTGCCACCCACGGCCAAAACTCATTTTCCTTAACTTTATAAATATCTCAAGATCATTCCCTATAAATTTCATGCCTTGGTTTGTCCCTGCTCGAAAGTGGGTAATTTATTACCCACGGCAACAGTGTAAATTACACTGTTACGTTGCTTTTCTTCCGCCGTTTGCGACGCCGCGAGCTTTCAAAAAATACCGTATAGCACTGTAAGTATTTTTCAAACCCTACTTTTCGATTTAAATATATTTTACTCATACATTAAATTATTTGTTGTTGGTTGGCTGATTCCGGACTGAGTCCAAGGAGTTCGGGGGTCGGATAAATTGAGGACAGAGTTGCTTGATGTGTTGATTTGGATTGGTTGGTTGTTTTATGCCTTGAGGTTTCATTTATATTGCATTTATGCGCATTTGATTTTAATTGAGAAAATCGTGTTTTGTTGGCGTAAATGGATTTCTGGTGCGTGTCTCACGAGCCCAAGTCGGAATGAGTTATTATCTCGATGGAGCTCCTCTGGTCACTCGGGAGTCAATAATACTGAGTGACGTCCCCTGAGTTGTCACTGGGCGACGATGGGAGCAGGGGCTAGAGGATGCTTGGCTGCGAACGCGCAGGGCGCGGAACTGGGCATCGCTCTACGCGCTGACTCCATGGCCCTTCACTAGCGAGGGCTAGAGGATGCTTGGCTACGAACGCGCGGGGTGCGGAACTGGGCATCACTCGTATAGGTGTCACATGCATAGTCGTTATCTGCAGTATGGCATAGGAGCCAGGGTGTGCGGATGACCCCTAAGGGAGGTCATGGTGCATACGGATTAATCAGTTAATGGATTGAGTTGGATATGGGCCAAATGTGACTTTTGGCGTGATATTTGGAAAGGATATGTTTTTAGGCCAAATGGGATTTTTGGCGTGTGTGGAAAAATATGATTTTATTGGTTTTGAGCATTGGCATCCTCTCATGCATATTGTTTGAGTTTTATATATTTTTATCTAGTGGTGTTTTGGATTTTACTTACTTGTGGCACCATTTTTGGTACCGTAGATTTTGGTGCAGAGTTCGAGGATGAGGAGGAGGAGGCTGAGCCCGAGGATGCGGCTCTGCCGAGGTGCTGAAGTTAAAGTTAAAGTTTTGTTGTTTGGTTTAAAAACAATATTTGTGCTTTGTAATATTTTATCATATATGTTTTGAACATCTTTGTATTAAAGAAGAAAAATTCTAGTACTTAGTTATGACTTTCGTTATCCGCTGCATATTTCTTTTTGCACATTTGTTACTTTTACACACACTTGACACTCGTCGATAAGGTGGTGACCCGTGTTGTCATCATCCGGACGTCTCGATTTCTCCGTGTCCATGCGTGGGGATTTGGGGGTGTCACAGGTGGTATCAGAGCGGTTTGGCTCTCGGTAAAACCACATGTCCCGTAGGTAGTACCAAAATATTTTTAAAGTTGTGTTTTGAAATTTATTTTAAGTAAAGTTACTTTTTGACATGTTTTATATGTTTGAATTTATTTGAACTAGTTTGCTTGTGTTTATTTATTTAGTTATGTTATTGCATGCTGGTTTCTTTTTGTTTTCTTGTTATGTGGTTTCAGTTTTGGTTTTGGTTTTATGTTGTTGGTTTTAATCGTTTTTCTTAGAGGGGGTCAAGGGTTGTGTTGTGGCAGGAAGGCGGTATAATCGAGGATACTATTATTGGGTATGAACATTTAGTGCAGTAGATTTGAATTCTTAGCGATGTGGTTTGCTTGTATGATGTTGAGGGTTGAAGGGAATGCCGTGGTTTAAACAATCTTTGTAAGGTGGGAACTCACGTAGCAATGAGGAGAGGAATTAGCTTTAGGTCACTTAAGATGATTGAGGTCAAGGTTTTGTAGAATTTATGTAGCGAGGCTATAGGATAGGAGAGTGTAGGTTCAGCGAACTTTAAGGACGTGTTTAGGGGAATTTTATTTAAGGTTTGCGATCAGATATATGCAAAATGGTAGTTTACCACCAGATTACAACTTTTTAGGAATTGGGTGACTTAGCCACTCTTGCAGAGCGAGAGGTTAATTTGAGTACGGGCTCCCCTCCAGGACAAAAGAGGTAGACTTTTACTGGTGAAGGAAGTAGATCGGGTTCACCTCAAAAGTTTGTTCAGCAGACTGGGACTCGACCACAAGTAGCTTCGGGAGTGCATGTGGGAGGACGAGTGCCAGTTTGTGGAAGATGTAATAGAGATCACGGAGGCGAGTGTCGTTTGGGTAGTAACCAATGTTTTGAATGCGGTCTGACGAAGCATTTTGCTCGTGAGTGCCCTAGTCGAGTTCAAGAAAGCCGTGGAGCTCGTCGCAGTGGTAGAAATAACCAGAGGCAATTAGCTCGGGCTGGAATGTACGCAGTGACTCTTGGTACTATTGGAGGCGAGGTTACAGAAACTTTGAATGCTAGAGTCATCGCATGATTTGGGTGATCTTTTAGGGAAGTAGAATAATTGAGTTCTTTGGTTCCGTGGAGTTTATGAAATGGTCTATCATGTAGTAGGTTGTAAGTTCAACAAATTTCAATGATAGATTTTATGAGGTTTCAGCAAAGTTTTAAAGTTTAGGGCCTTATAGATTTTAGGAATATAAGTTTCTGTTAATTAAGGTGTTAGGTTCGACAAGCTTTGGGGGGGAAATAATTAAATTTTGAGTTTTAGATTTCGTGATTCGGATGAGTACTTTGGTGGCAATTAGGGCTTTAGATTTTACAAGCTTTTAAGGTGAATGTTTTGAATTAAAGCCACCAATCTTAAGAATTTCAGAAAATGATTTATTATCTATTAATGTTTTAGAATTTGAAAGATTTGAGAAGTCGATTTTTTCTATTATGGGATGTAAGTTCTTTGATTTTAGAGGTTCCGGAAGATGATTCTTGTTTGATTTAAGGTTTTAGAATTGCAGAATTGAAGGATTGATTTATAATAGGAATTGAGTTCTTAGTTTTACAGACTTAGTGCTGTAGATTGATCTACTCTAGTGAGTGATTAGTTTGTAACCATTAAAATGGAGTTGATTAGAGTTGAGTTATTGATATGAAAATTTCTCTAGAGCAGATTTCTTTGAGGATTGGAGGTAATGATCTAGTTCGTGTATTTCTTTGAGGATTAAAGATATCGAGCTAGTTTAGAAAATAATTATTGTTAACTCGAGGTTGTAGTAGCAAATCTTAGGAAATGATTCTATCGATTCAAAAGTTATAGGTTCATGAGGGTGTTGGAAACAGTAGATTTTGTGTTGGTATTGAATACGATTGAATTTGAGGTTATATGATCCGTAGACTTTTGGGAATGGATTCTTAGCAGGTTTAAGGTCATTCTCGGTACCAAACTTTAAGCAATGGATGGTTGCTGATTTAAGGATATAAGTTGAGTAGATTTAGGAATGATTCTTGCTGAGTTGAGGATATAAGTCCAGATGATGGAAATGTGATAATGGATCACTTGTACGTTTGAATGATTTTTGGTGTTGGCTAAGAGTGCATGGGATCGATGTGTAGTAAGGGTACGTATGTGTGGATTTCGGAGAGTGCTGGTCCTAGTCTCATCTATTTTTGGCTTGGTAAGAGTTGAAGAGGAATCTGTGTGGTAATATTAAATTCAAGAGATTTTGGCCTTGAGTTGTTTGGTAAGTTGAATGGAATGTGCAGTTGAATCGGGTTACCATTGGGATGATGGTTTGAAACGACTGTTATGTTTATCTTGAGAATTAATTGCGACTTAAAGTAATAGGAATTTAAATTGTTGAGGCTATACTTTTCTTTGGAGATCAAGTACCAGTTGGGAGAATTGGGGATATGGTTATTTAACTTGAAAAGAGATCGTTAGGTCACCATGTGTGGTGTATGAAGTAATAAATCTTGGAAGCTGAAACTTATGCATCAAAGGTGGGTAGCATAATCATATGTATGAAGTAATAAAGCAGTAGGATCCATAAATGTTGTTTAATAGTTTTTGATGGATTGAAGATTTAAACAGTATGGCCTGTCTTGAGATGTTTTTTGTAAAGTGCTATTGAAGGAATTAGTTGTGCTAAAACTAGAGTTTTTGAGAGTACAATAGGTGGGTGAGTTACCATGAACGTTTCGATTATGTCTAGGTGAAGTCAATGGTAGTTTATAGTGAGTTAGTTATTGTAAGATTAGATGTTATTCAAAATATAGGAAATGAGCTTGAAGTGTGGGATATCGGATAGAGGTTATAGGCGCTCTTGTTGGTTGGCTGGGAAGGATGTGGGCCTTTTGGAGATGTTCCTTATCTTTAGAAGAGACAGGTGTATTTTGGGATGAGGTTATGTGTTTTCAAATTGGGGCCTGGAGGTTGATTAGTATTGATTTCTGTCATCAATCAATGTATGTATTTTTGCGGAATGTTGGTTTTTGTTTAAGGCAGCGATATCCAACTGAGGAATGAATGAAGATTTGTGGGTTTTGGAGGTATATGATTTTCTATGGAAATGTGGTTAAAGTTTTCTTGTGATTAGGTGTGGATTGAGCTTGTTCATCATGATATTAATTTTTGAGGATATAGCCTTTATGTATTTTCGTGAGTTATCAGAGTGCGCGCGAAAGTATGATTTTTGGAGATTCTTAGAAGTTCCAATTTTGTGTCAATTTTGAGGAATTAGTAGTAATTCGAAGTTTTAATGGGAGATTAATCATTTGGTCGTGCAATTTGGTTTATGGATGGTTAACTTTGGAAGTGGCTATTAGGTTACCAAAGTTGGAATGGGATGAAAGTTTGGAAGGAGCAACAGTTGAGGTCCAAGACGATACCTTTGGTTAAGGTGGCATGGGAAGATCCGTTAGCTCAAGATTTCTCTTGGGAGCGAGTAGCGGACATGAGAGAGGAGTACCCATACTTGTTTGAGTAATGACGGTATGTTTCTTAATCTTGGTCACAGGTGGTTTGACGTGGAATTATGTGGCTCGTTTTAAGTTGGTGTTTAATCTTGCAAATTTCGAGGACAAAATTTGTTTTTAAGGGGGGAGGATGTGATGACCCGCTTTTACGTGTATTTTCATTGAAGGGTTGTTTTTAATTTAATTAATATATTGGTTTATTTATTTTAAATTATTGTATTTTAATTGGTTTTTAATTTATTTGATGTTGTGTTTAATTTATTTTAATCGTTTTACGGTTTTAAAATCATTTTCGGCAGATCTGTTTTTAGTTTCCGGAGTGAGGATTGGACCTCATTTCTTTTCATTCCTCTTTTTCTTTTTCCCTTTTTCCTTTTCTTTTTCTTCTTTTCTTTCTTTTCCTTCTTTTTCTTCTTCTTTCTTCCCCGTTTCCTCTCTCTCGCGCGCTGCCCCTTCTTTTTCCCCTTACCGTCGCTGTCACTTCGGCCGCCCATTGTGCTGCCGTCCGGCGGCTGTGTTGTACACCACCCCCACCATTCTCTTCCCCTCCCACCAGAGATCATCCCCACCAATTTTCAAATCCATCGGACCAGCCGTTATCCACCACGAGCCCCTGGAAGTCACTGCACCTGCCTGTTTTTCTCCCCTGTCGCCGGTTGCTTTTGTAGCCCAGAACCGCTGCTCGCCGGTGGCATGGCCTACACCACCAATCTAGTTTTCTTCCCCTCT
>NC_056763.1:4377500-4400000 GCF_018687715.1 Carya illinoinensis
CTTTCGATCTCTATACTTACCTATGCTGAAATATTCAAGATCAACCCTATGATTCCCTCTTTCGATAGCAAATCACAAGATTAAACATCATCTAATCAATGGCCAGTTAATTAGAAGTAATAAGCTCAGAATAAATCAGATAAACAAAGAGATAATTGCCTTAAATTAGCATAAATGATCAAGCATAGTTCGGAACTAGATTACATCGTTTTCCTATAATAAATAAAATTTAGCTCATGCTAGAAAGGGAATTTAATATAAATGAATTCACTATAATTGTTCTAAGAATATTGGAAGAAAATAAACGCTGAAAAATACTCCTCGTAGCCGAAACTCGTCTTCAAAAACTCAAGAAAACGTTTCAATGCTTTTCTCCTGTCTGTGCTCGTGTATGATTCCAACGTATGTGCAATATATGGAATTCTCTCACCAAAACAGATGATTTGAATCCTTCTAGCTGTGTTTTTCTGTCCCAAAAGTGTTATCCAGTCCAAAGGTACGGCCAAATGGTGAAAAATCCCTTTTATATGCTCTGACAGTGGAAAACCTTAGATCTGAAAAAATACGGTATTCGCTCAAGCGACGTGTCGAGCGAGCATCGAGCGTTCGACTCTGCCTAAATTCGCTCGAGTGGCTTGTCGAGCACACATTGAGCGTTCAACTCTACCAGACTTCACTTGAGTAGCCAAAAGCCTCCGCTTGAGAGATCTTTGTTTTCCCGCAACCCGCTTGAGCTCACTATCGAGCGGCAGTCGAGCGTTTGAATCTGTCTGAATTCGCTCAAGCGGCCAAAAGCCTCCGCTCGAGCAATCTTGTAAATCTGCAATATGAAATTTTGCAAGTCATCAATGAGAAAATAACCATTCTACCCCTAAGTTAAGGATTTCACATTCTAGCTCTAAAACTCACCCAAATTTACATTCTTTATGCAAATTTTGTCTTAAATCTAAGTATATAATCAGAAAAATTCAAATCAAAACATAAATTAAAGAACCAAGTTGATGAAGCGCTAAAACTGCATGATTAAGTTACTTAAGTGAATAAACTGTTTAACAAAAAAATGATTTAAGTACTTAATTATGCAATAGATCACAATACTTGAGTCAATTGATAATTCTGATATTCTTAGTGCTTTTGAAGATTTATAATGCAATTATTTCACATGAAAATAAAATATTTCAATTTTATTCCTCTTATAACAGGAAAGGTTTGGAAGAGAAATGGAAGAATCGAGAAAAGCCTAAAGAGCGAGGTGTGGTAGAATGTGAGAAGAAGAGTAGATGAATTTTGAGACTAAACATTTCTTCAATATCGGGCTTGATGGGCTTGCTAGTAGCTAGATAGGAACCTTTGCTGGGAGTGCTGGGCTTCGAGAGATTGAGAGAGAGATCATTTGGGTTTCTTTTGTTATTTTTCTGTTTTTCTTTCTTTTGGCTGTTGAGGTGCAGACCGTAGGAGGCCCTCTCTTAAGTTATTTTATTTTATTATTTTTTCCTTAGTTTGAGCTGAGTGGTAGTCGGCGTGAGGTTGAAAGCAGACCAGCAGCTCACACATGCAGAAAACGTGGGACTAGCAGCTCACACATGCAGAAAACTTGGGACCACAGCAGCTCACACATACAGAAAACTTGGGAGCATCATCACTAACGGATGGAAAGCAGCAGAACCAAGCACATGGCTGGGCAACAACTTGATTCTCTCTTTAATTTGCTGAACATGGTAGGATGCTAGAACTCACGGATGGAAGGGAAACAAATCAACAAACACAGCCGGACAGCAGCACACCACACGTGCTGACCATTGCAAGATAAATAGAACCAAGCACATGGCTGGAAGACAAGCTGTTCACTTCACCTTTCTTGCTTCTGCACATGGAAGTTGAACGTGCAACAGCAGAGCTTTTTATTTCTTTTTCTTTTTCATGTCGACTGGAAGCAGCAGCAGGAGATTAGCTATTTATTTAGCCGGAAGCAGCAGCAGAGAAGAGGGAGCTTTGGCTTTTACTTTTTCGTTTAGACGCTAGGCAGTTTGAGAATTTTATTTCTCTCTTTTCTTTTCGGCGTAGCAGTAGGGTAGAGTTTAGTCTTAATTCTTGTTTTCGTGTAGCTGGTAGCAGTAGAGTGAGCTGAGTTTTATTTCTTTTTCTTTTTCATGTGGATGGAGGCTCTATTTTTTGCTCGGATTTCATTTTATTTTTTTGCTTTTCCCAGTTGCTTTTCATTCTTAGTTTGCCTTAACTTGTCCCAGATTTTTGTTTCTTGCTTCAGTTCTTCATGTAGTCGGGCGACTGGCTTTTTTTTCTTTACGGTTTATTTATTTTCTCGTTTACTGATGAAGCACTAAAACTGCATGATTAAGTTACTTAAGTGAATAAATTGTTTAATAAAAAATGATTTAAGTACTTAATTATGCAATAGATCACAATACTTGAGTCAATTGATAAATTTTGGTATTTTTGTGCTTAAAAAGATTTATAATACAATTGCTTCACATGACAATAAATATTTAATTTTTATTCCTCTCATAACAGGGGTAGTTTGGGCAACACACATGCAATACACGTGCAGCATGAGCTGCACATTTGCTGTGAATTGTATAACAAAATGACAGTACACACTCATGCTGGAGCATATCACGTTGAGCAGCTGAGGAATGGAGGCTACAGCAGGAGAAGAAATGGACACAGCACGTTGCAGAAAAAGACCAGCCTTCGGACAACACTCATTCGAAAAGTAAACATGCAGACCAGTAAATACTCGGACAGCAGCCACTCACTCCAGCTCACACACGCTGTACAACAGCAGAAAGACACTCATTCAGACTCACACATGCACACTTGCAGGAGCACATCACACATGCAGAACAGTGACACAGCCAGACTCACACATGCACACATGTAGACCAAACTCACATGGACAACACACAACTTGCACATTACAGAACAGAAATTACACATGCAGCAACAAACCCACTCGGGCAGCACGTTACAGTAGACTCACACATGCAGAAAAGTGCAAACACAGCAGACAGCAGCCTCATTCAGACAGCACACAACTTGCACATTGCAGAACACTCAGACATGCAGAAAGAAACTCATGTTGAAGACAACAGCTGGAGCAGCAGAGATTATTCCTCCATTTTTTGTTCGGGTAGCAGACTCTTGAGGGGCATATATACTTCTTTTATTTTCTTACCTACGGAGGGGAGGCAGGAGAGTTTTCTGGGTAGTATTCTTGCTTTGTTTTTTAGGACAGTGTAGTAGCTTAGCTTGTTTTTATTGTTTCTTTCATTTTCATTCGGTTACAGTAGTAGCTTAAGCTTGTTTTTATTGTTTCTTTCATTTTCATTCGGCTACAGCAGTAGCTTAGCTTGTTTTTATTGTTTCTTTCATTTTCATTCAGCTACAGCAGTAGCTTAAGCTTGTTTTTATTGTTTCTTTCATTTTCATTCGGCTACAGCAGTAACATAGTTTTGAAGTTTTTTTTCTTGCTTTTCGTTCAGACCTGGAGTAGAGTAGTGGAGCAGTTTGTTTACTTCTTACTTTTTCGCTTAGACGCTAGGCAACTTGGAGTTTCATTTCTTCTTCTTTTAATTTTGGAGACAGGAGGCAGCTGGTTTCATATTTATTTTTCACCTGGTTTTACATTCTTGGGGCAGATAGTAGGCGGCTGGGATTTATTTTTGGTTCAGACGAACAGAATTTTCATTGTGGATATTGTATGTTCTTTCCGTAGCTTCTTTCTTTCTTTTTTTTGGTTTTCCTTTTTCGTGTACTGGGAGTCTTCATCTTCAACATTTTTCTTTTCTTTCTAGGAGGTAGGCGGCTTGCTTTGTATTACTCATGCTGTTTTCTTTTGGTTTTCGTTCGGCTACAGCAGTCTTTAGTTTTTCTCTTCTAACATTTTCAAAAGGAAACGGCGTCCTCTTCATATATTTTTTTCATTTCTTTTCAGCTTTCGTTTTAGTAATTCTTACTTAGTTTTATTTCTTTTTCTAGTATTTCCTTCAGTTCAGACCGTGGGAGTGGCTGGTTCTTACTTTCAGTTTTGCTTCTTATTTTATTTTATGTTTTAGTCCAGGGGCAAGTAGACGAAAGCTCGTTCGCACTCTCATTTTTCATTTATTTTTTTTTTTGCTTTTAGTTTGGACGTTTACGGACGGACGGACGAAGCTCAGGCTCTACGTTTTCAGTTTTTATTTTACTTTAGTTGTCCTGCATGCAGCATCTCTAGGATTTATTTTGTTTGGAAATTTTCTCTTAGATTTTATCATGGTTCAAATTAGATTAATTTTTATTGCTAGAAATATCATGTGTAACTAATTTCTAAGACTTGGGTTGTGGAACGAGATTTGATTTGTTTTGGATTCTAGTATAGTGCAATATTTTGTTGATAAATGATGATTTCTCTATATTACTAGTTGGATTTGAATTGAAAATAGATTGTGGCTCTTGCTCTTGTTTTGTTGTTGACGTAAGGCACAACAAAAGCTTGAAAACTATCAAGGCCTCTCTCAGTTGTTTGTTAATGTGCGTTTGACTAGTAAAGTAGAGAATCCATTAGGAAAATATTGCAAAACCTGAGCTTAGCCCTTTTTATCTTCTGATTATCAATGCCTTGATTGGGTTGTTAATCGAGAAAATTATCTAGAATCCAAAATAAAGAGTCTCAAACCCGACCCAAGTGTTTGTTAATTTGCTTTTTTGATTAGAAACTCTAATTTCAACTTCGATTATCTTTTTGCATTGCGTTTAAATTCTATTTTCATCACTCATACTTGATTCATTTGTTACTCACAAATCTCTTATACGCTTTGATAACCCATTGTCCCTGTGGAATACGATTCTGGACTTATCCTTGATACAACTTGACACTTCTACACTTGGAAGCACATTCGACCACGAGTCAAGTTTTTGGCGCCGTTGCCGGGGACAACTGGTGCTTATTAGAGCATTCCTCTACTGTTGAGAGGACGTTGTGGAGCTGTGAACCTTTTCACAGCCTGGGTGACATCTAATCTTTTTCCCTTCTCTCTGTTTATTTTTCATGGTCTTTGATTATCTGCTCTTGTTTGTATGACTGGTTGGACTAGAGACCATACATCTCGACTGTTTAGGACAGAATCATTGACATGTTTTAGCTCTGCATCATCTTCTGTTGAATCATCATCAGACACTGATAGCATCATGGCTGAAAATGAGCATCATGATAGAGAAGTGGAGAATCCAAACAGGACTCTTAGAGAATATCTTCAGCCTGTTAGGACTAGCACACCTTCTTGCATCATTTTACCTATTAATGCAAATGCATTTAATTTCAAACACGGGATGATTCCATTGTTACCACACTTTCATGGTATGGAATCTGAAAACCCCTATTTGCATATCAAAGAGTTTGAAGAAGTGTGTTCCACATTCATGGATAGAACATGCATTGATGAGGTCATAAGATTGAAACTGTTTCCATTTTTCTTAAAAGACAAGGCTAAGACATGGTTGAATTCCTTAAGACCAAGATCCATTGGGACTTGGCATAGAACCAATGCCTTGAAAAGACAGATCATGAATTTTGGCCAAAAGGATGTGGAAACATTTTATCATTGTTGGGAACGATTCAAAAACCTTTTAAATGCATGTCCTCATCATGGATATGAGAATTGGAGGGTCATTAGTTTTTTTATGAGGGGTTGCAACCAAAATTGAGACAATTTGTGGAGACCATGTGTAATGGAGCATTTTTTAACAAAAAACTTGAGGAAACTTTTGAATATTTTGATTATCTAGCTGAAAATGCACAATCATGGGATACATCTGATGTTCATGATAGGTCGAAAAATTCAAGGACAATTTCAGGGGGTGGGAAATATAATCTGAGAGAAGTAGATGATTTGAATGCTAGGTTGGCTATGATTTCTAAGAAATTAGAAATCATAGAACTGAAGAAAGTGAATGAAGTACAAGCTGTACCTTAGATTACCTTGAGCTGTAATATTTGTGAAGGCCAAGGGCATTCAACTAATGATTGCACAACCATTCCAGCTTTTAAATAAGTTCTTTTGGATCAATCTAATGCTGTTAATATGGTTGCTAAATCGTTTTCAGGTCCTTATTCCAACACCTACAATTCGGGATGGAGGAATCACCCTAATTTCAGTTGAAGAGGTGATCAAGCTGCTTTACCTGCACCCAACATAGCTGGTCCTTCACAAATTGTACCCTACACTACTCCAGGAGGTCCAGGACCATCTCAATATGCCAACCACATGGTCCCAGCTCAGAAAAAGAACCTTGAAGACAATTTCCAGCAATTATCCACCAACTTCCAGCAGCTGTCCACCAATTTTCAGCAATTCATGCAAAGCCAAGCTGCTATCAATAGTCAAAATTCACAAGCCATTGCTGAGATTCGAGGGTCAGTCACAAGGTTGATTACAACCATGAGTGCTCAAGAGAAAGGGAAGTTCCCTACACAATCTCAGCCTAATCCCCAAGGTCAAAACCACCAATTTCAAAGTATAGCAGGAGATTCAAATGTCAAGCAAGTCAAGGCTATTACAACCTTGAGAAGTGGTAAGGTGATTGGCATTCTAGCTCAAGAGGTAGAAAAGAATGGTAACACTTCTAAACCTCCTTCTGAAAATGAGGAACATGATCATTTGAAATCTGAAAGTGTCCCAAACACTACACTTGCACCTTTTCCTCAAAGGTTAGCCCCTTTGCACAAAGATAAGCATCACGCTGAAATTCTTGAAATTTTTAAGCAAGTTAGGATAAATATACCATTGTTAGATGCTATTCAATAGATTCCTACCTATGCTAAATTTTTAAAGAATTTATGTACCGTAAAAAGAAAATTGAATGTGCAAAAGAAAGCTTTTCTTACTGAGCAAGTTAGTGCCATTATCCAAATCAACACTCCTCCCAAATACAAGGACCCAGGATCCCCTACCATAGCTTGCATGATAGGGAGCTCAAAAATAGGCCAAGCATTATTAGACTTAGGTTCAAGTGTGAACTTATTGCCTTATAATGTTTATGTTCAGCTTGGATTGGGTGAGTTGAAATCTACTTCTATCACATTGCAGTTGGCTGATAGGTCTATTAAGATTCCTAGGGGTGTTGTGGAAGATGTTTTGGTTCAAGTAGACAAATTCTACTATCCAGTAGATTTTGTCGTACTCGACATGCAATTGACTAATCATTCTACTTTCCAAGCACCTGTTATCTTAGGAAGACCCTTCTTGGCTACTTCTAATGCACTCATAAATTGTAGAAGTGGAGTTTTAAAGTTGAGTTTTGGAAATATGACCTTGGAGCTAAATATTTTTAATCTTTGCAGGCAACCGCAAGAAGTTGAAGAAGTTCATTAAGTGAATTTGCTGGAAAATTTCATTGATGAAAACTCCGCACATTACTTTCAACTTATTGTTTCTTTAGAGGAATTTGAAGAAGATTTGATAATGTTAATAACTCATCTCTTGTTTCCTCAATAGGTCAGCAAGTTACACCACCATGGAGGCCAAATTTTGAGTAACTTCCACCATTGACATCAACCCTCAAGCCTTCGGAGGAGCAATCCCCAACTTTGGACTTCAAACCTCTTCCATTGGAGTTGAAGTATGCTTTCTTAGGACCACAAAGCACTTTCCTTGTGGTAATTTCTTCTCACTTAACTAGTGAACAAGAAGATAAATTGCTAGAGGTCCTTAAGAAGCATAAAAAGTCTATTGGGTGGACAATGGCTGATATAAAAGGTATAAGTCCCTTGAAGTGTACCCATAGGATTTATTTAGAAGATGATGCAAAGCCTTCTAGGAAAATGCAAAGAAGGTTGAATCCCACAATGAAGGAAGTGGTTAAAGGTGAGGTGTTGAAATTGCTTGATGTGGGTATCATTTACCCCATCTTGGTTAGCAAGTGGGTAAGTCCTATTCATGTAGTTCCAAAAAAATCTGGGCTTACCATTGTTAAAAATGAGCAAAATGAATCGATTCCCACCAAAATTCCTACTGGTTGGCGCATGTGTATAGATTATAGGAAGTTGAATGCCGCCACTAGGAAAGATCATTTTCCTTTGCCTTTTCTTGATCAAGTGTTAGAAAAAGTTGCTGGACATGCCTTTTATTGTTTCTTAGATGGATTCTCCGGTTACTATCAATTAGAAATAGCACCATAGGATCAAGAAAAGACCACCTTTACTTGTCCTTTTGGTACTTTTGCTTTTAGGAGAATGCCTTTTGGTTTATACAATGCACCAGCAACTTTTCAAAGATGCATGCTTAGCATTTTTAGTGACATGATTGAGAACACCCTAGAAGTGTTTATGGATGATTTTTCTGTATTTGGTGATTCATTTGAGAGTTGCTTAACCAATTTACAAGCTGTTTTGGCCAGGTGTGAAGAGAAGCAATTGCTACTTAATTGGGAGAAGTGCCATTTCATGGTACAATAGGGCATTGTTCTAGGACATATTGTTTCATCTAGAGGACTTGAAGTAGATAGAGCAAAAATTGAGTTGATTTCTAAACTTCCTATACCTAAGTCAATAAAAGACATTAGATCTTTTCTTGGGCATGCGGGTTTCTATAGGAGATTTATCAAAGACTTTAGCTCTACTTCTAAGCCTCTATGTAAGCTATTGATGAATGATGTAAATTTGATTGGACACCCGAGTGTCAAGAAGCTTTTTGTCAGCTTAAAACTTTGCTAACCACTGCTCCTATTCTTCAACCTCCTGATTGGTCAATTTCTTTTGAAATCATGTGTGATGCAAATGATTTTGCTATAGAAGCTGTTCTTGGACAGCGTAGGAACAAACTTACTCATGTCATTTACTATGCAAGTAAAACTTTGAATTTTACTCAAAAAAATTATTCTACTACTGAAAAAGAATTACTTGCTGTGGTATTTGCTTTAGAGAAGTTTCATGCATATATTTTTGGTTCTCCTATAGTCATCTTTACTGACCATGCAGCTCTCAAGTATTTATTGACAATGAAAGATGCAAAACCAAGGTTGATTAGATGGATACTTTTACTCCAGGAGTTCAATATTATCATCAAGGACAAGAAAGGAGTAGAGAATGTGGTAGCCGACCATTTGTCTAGGCTCACAGTTGCTGAAACTGAAAAACCGACACCTATTCTTGATTCTTTTCCTGATGAACATCTTATGTTAGTTGAAAATTTGCCTTGGTTTGCTGATATAGTAAATTTCTTGGTGACAGGACAAACACCACCTCATTGGAGCGCTCAAGATACACGGAAATTCATGCATGAGGTGAGATCGTTCTTCTACGATGATCCTTACCTTTTCAAGTATTGTTCAGATCAAATCATTAGGAAGTGTGTGCCCAATGATGAAATTTCTGGTGTCTTAAATTTTTGCCATACGGAAGCTTGTGGTGAGCATTTTTCAGCCTACAAAACAGTGGCCAAAATTCTTCAAAGTGGATTTTATTGGCCAACCATGTTCAATGATGCCTTTAGTTTTTGTAAAACTTGTGAACCTTGTCAGAAATTAGGAGGAATCACTAGGAGAAATATGATGCCTATGCAACCCATCCTAGTGATTGAAATTTTTGATTGTTGGGGGATAGATTTTATGGGACCATTTCCTTCTTCTTATGGCTATTTATACATTTTTCTTGCTGTTGACTATGTTTCTAAGTGGGTTGAGGTAGTCCCTTGCAAATCTAATGATCATCAAGTTGTTTTAAAATTTTTTAAAGAAAACATTTTTGCAAGGTTTGGCATGCCTAAAGCCATAATCAGTGATAATGGCACCTACTTTTGTAACAAGCATTTCTCGGCCTTAATGAAGAAGTATGGTATCCATCACAAAATCTCTACTCCCTATCATCCTCAAACCAATGGACAAGCTGAACTAGCAAATAGGGAGATTAAAAACATTCTTGAAAAAACAGTTAACCCAAACAGGAAGGATTGGTCTTTGAGATTGTCTGATGTCTTGTGGGCTTATAGAACATCCTTTAAAACCATTTTGGGCATGTCTCCATATAGACTAGTATATGGTAGGCTTGCCATTTGCCTGTAGAGTTGGAACATAGAGCGTATTGGGCCATTAAGCAATGCAATTTTAACATTGATAAAGCTGGTTGTGTGAGAAAATTGCAGTTGTCTGAGTTGGATGAGTTGAGGATGAATGCCTACAACAACTCTAAGTTTTCCAAAGAAAGAATGAGAAACTTCCATGACAAACACATCCAACGTAAGACTTTTGAGTCTAATAAAACAGTGTTATTGTACAACTCTCGGTTATATTTGTTCCCTGGTAAGTTAAGGTCTCGATGGAGTGGGCCTTATGTGGTACAAACTGTTTTTCCTCATGGTGCTATAGAGATAATGAATCCTCTCAATGGTAACATTTTTAAGGTTAATGGTCAAAGGCTCAAGCCTTTTATTTCTAACTTTGGACCTGAGGAATCTACTCTACATTTGCTTGATCCTAATTGATGGTTCTTGATCTATTCATTTCTTTTCATTGTCTTCTTTTGTTCTTCAGTTTTTATTTTTTATTTTGGCTGCATTCCTTTCAAAACTATCCAGGTACTTCCTTTTCCTCTTTCCTTCAGTTTTTCTTTGAATTTTCGGTTCTTCTTTTAGTTGTTTTGCCCCTTAACTGCTCTCTTTGTATAAATTCTTTCGTTTCTCTTGCATCATTGAGGACAATGCTACAATCTAGTTGGGGGGTGGAAGAGAATTTATTTCTCTGTTTGCATGCCTTAGACATATTTTGGTCCACTTTGGGAGAGTGTTAGTAATGAGTTGAAAGCATATTAAATCCCTCATTCTTGAAGTTTACACGCTGGAAAGTGATTCAAAAAAAAAAAAAGAGATTTGTTGAGGTCATGGAACATGTGGAATGTAGTGCAAATATGAGTATATGTCAAAAGAGAGACTTATCCAGTTTATTTAGTTGTTAAACCAAGGGAAAAATGTTAAAAGTTTTGCTAAAACACACACAACACATACCCGGAAGGCCTAGAGAGACTACATTGAGTCATTGTTGGTTGATTTACACTTCAATTGTTTGAGACTCTAATGAACCATATCCTAATGGCTTAGGAAGAAATCTGAAATGAATTAAATGAGAAAAGGGACAAGCCAGGGATTCAAACCAAAAAAAATAAAAAAAAATCCTTTAGGTAAACTAGTGGTAAGGGCAGACTTGTGAAAGTGTGGGTAGGCACACATTCATAGGTTCGACTCCCCCACTAGGAAATCTAAAAACATAAATTACATCTGTGTAGTGGAAAAGGCTGCCTACTACCGGGGTCCTTACAAAAAAAAAAAAGTAGGCGCCTTTCAAAGTGTAATAGCGTGAAAGCCGCCACTACAATGGTTTTGAATTAGAGTAAGACCATGTGGTTTTCTCAGATTGGTTGTTGTGATTGAAACTGTTAATGTCTCTTGGTAGTCAATCTTGGAATTCTAACCCCATTTCCATGTACTTGAAAGAAAGCAAGCTTTGTTACATGTAATTCCCTTGGTTGATTAATTAAATTGTGTATAAATCTCTTAGTTGATACAAAATTCAGATTAATCTATGTCCAGTGTTCTTAAACTCATCAAGTCTATTTCATTGCATGTGATCCTCGAACTTCTTTTGAAATTGTAGTTGGAAATCTCACCTTCGCATGAATTCGTTCACTTTATTTGCTAGAGTCTAGCAAAAAGCTAATTGGGGGTGTGATGAAGCACTAAAACTACATGATTAAGTTATTTAAGTGAATAAATTGTTTAATAAAAAATAATTTAAGTACTTAATTATGCAATAGATCACAATACTTGAGTCAATTGATAAATTCTGGTATTTTTGTGCTTAAAAAGATTTATAATACAATTGTTTCACATGACAATAAATATTTCATTTTTATTCCTCTCATAACAGGGGTAGTTTGGGCAACATACATGCAATACACGTGCAGCATGAGCTGCACATTTGCTGTGAATTGTATAATAAAATGACAGCACACACTCATGCTGGAGCATATCACGTTGAGCAGCAAAGGAACGGAGGCTACAACAGGAGAAGAAATGGACCCAGCACGTTGCAGAAAAAGACCAGCCTTTGGACAACACTCATTTGAAAAGTAAACATGCAGACCAGTAAACACTCGGACAGCAACCACTCACACCAGCTCACACACGCTGTACAGTAGCAGAAAGACACTCATTTAGACTCACACATGCACACATGCAGGAGCACATCACACATGCAGAAAAGTGACACAACCGGACTCACACATGCACACATGCAAACCAAACTCACATGGATAGCACACAACCTGCACGTTACAGAATAGAACTTACACATGCAGCAACAAACCCACTCGGGTTACAGTAGACTCACACATGCAGAAAAGTGCAAACACAGCAGACAGCAGCCTCATTCGGACAGCACACAACCTGCACGTTGCAGAACACTCACACATGCAGAAAGAAACTCACGTTGAAGATAGCAGCTGGAGCAGCAGAGATTACTCCTCCTTTTTTTGTTCAGGTAGCAGACTCTTGAGGGGCATATATACTTCTTTTATTTTCTTACCTACGGAGGGGAGACAGGAGAGTTTTCTGGGCAGTATTCTTGCTTTGTTTTTCAGGACAGTGCAGTAGCTTAGCTTGTTTTTATTGTTTCTTTCATTTTCATTCGGCTACAGCATTAGCTTAAGCTTGTTTTTATTGTTTCTTTCATTTTCATTTGGCTACAGCAGTAGCTTAGCTTGTTTTTATTGTTTCTTTCATTTTCATTCGGCTACAGCAGTAGCTTAAGCTTATTTTTATTGTTTCTTTCATTTTCATTCGGCTACAGCAGTAACATAGTTTTGAAGCTTTTTTTCTTGCTTTTCGTTCAGACCTGGAGTAGAGTAGTGGAGCAGTTTGTTTACTTCTTACTTTTTCGCTTAGACGCTAGGCAGCTTGGAGTTTCATTTCTTCTTCTTTTAATTTTGGAGACAGGAGGCAGCTGGTTTCATATTTATTTTTCATCTGGCTTTACGTTCTTGGGGCAGATAGTAGGCGGCTGGGATTTATTTTTGGTTCAGACGAACATAATTTTCATTGTGGATATTGCATCTTCTTTCCGTAGCTTCTTTTTTTTTTTTTTTGGTTTTCCTTTTTCGTGTACTGGGAGTCTTCATCTTCAACATTTTTCTTTTCTTTCTAGGAGGTAGGCGGCTTGCTTTGGATTACTCATGCCGTTTTCTTTTGGTTTTCGTTCGGCTACAGCAGTCTTTAGTTTTTCTCTTCTAACATTTTCAGACGGAAACGACGTCCTCTTCATATTTTTTTTCATTTCTTTTCAGCTTTCGTTTCAGTAATTCTTACTTAGTTTTATTTCTTTTTCCAGTATTTCCTTCGGTTCAGACTGTGGGAGTGGCTGGTTCTTCCTTTCAGTTTTGCTTCTTATTTTATTTTATGTTTTAGTCCAGGGGCGAGTAGACGGAAGCTCGTTCGCACTCTCATTTTTCATTTTTTTTTTTTTGCTTTTAGTTTGGACGTTTACGGATGGACGAAGCTCAGGCTCTACGTTTTCAGTTTTTATTTTACTTTAGTTGTCCTGCATGCAACATCTCTAGGATTTATTTTGTTTGGAAATTTTCTCTTAGATTTTATCATGGTTCAACTTAGATTAATTTTTATTGCTAGAAATATCATGTGTAACTAATTTCTAAGACTTGGGTTGTGGAACGAGATTTGATTTGTTTTGGATTCTAGTATAGTGCAATATTTTGTTGATAAATGATGATTTCTCTATATTACTAGTCGGATTTGAATTGAAAATAGATTGTGGCTCTTGCTCTTGTTTTGTTGTTGACGTAAGGTACAACAAAAGCTTGAAAACTATCAAGGCCTCTCTCAGTTGTTTGTTAATGTGCGTTTGACTAGTAAAGTAGAGAATCCATTAGGAAAATATTGCAAAACTTGAGCTTAGCCCTTTTTATCTTCCGATTATCAATGCCTTGATTGGGTTGTTAATCGAGAAAATTATCTAGAATCCAAAATAAAAAGTCTCAAACCCAACCCAAGTGTTTGTTAATTTACCTTTTTGATTAGAAACTCTAATTTCAACTTCGATTATCTTTTTGCATTGCATTTGAATTTTATTTTCATCACTCATACTTGATTCATTTGTTACTCACAAATCTCTTATACGCTTTGATAACCCATTGTCCTTGTGGAATACGATTCTGGATTTATCCTTGATACAACTTGACACTTCTACACTTGGAAGCACATTCGACCACGAGCCATTTACGTTTTACGGACAGGGGGTAGACGGGTGGAAGCTAACTCTCCAAGTTTTTTTGTTTATTTCTTTTCGTTCGGTGTTTAGTTTTCATTCCATACCGTCGGTGCAGATAGTAGTTGGTCCTGGAGTTTTAGTTTTGTGCCTTTTCAGACCTTAAGGAGTTCGGTAGCTTTTATTTTTCTTTCTTTTTCATTTAGTAGCAGACGGGAGTAGAGTGCTTCGTTTTATTTCTTTTCTTTTGTTTAAGACATTGGTTGGCCAGTTTTTTATGTGTTCTTTCATTTCTTTCTTTTTCGTTTAAGCTGGAGAAGCAGTAGAGTTTTTAGTTTTATTCTTCTTTTCTGTTAGTTTAGAGGAGACGGACGGAACTCTTGGATGGATTATTTCATTTTATTTTCTTCTGGGCGTCAGCTTTGTTTTTTCCTCTTTGGTTTTCTTTTTTTTTCTTTCAGCTTTCATTTTTAGCGTGAGTATTCATTTCCATTGGTTTTCTTACAGTTTTTTTTTTTTCTCTTTTGGTTTTGGGACAGCGTTGTGGGTTCATAGTATAGTGTTTTCGGTTCCAGACGTTTTTAGCTTTATGTTTTTGAGTTTTTCTTCTCGCTTTATATTTTTAGCTTTTTCTTTTTTCGTTTTCCTAGTTTTTACTTCTAAGTTCTTAGTTGTTTCCGCTTATACGTCCTGCGAATTCATTGGGCGTTTTTACTTTTCAGCTTGGTGTTTATTATTATTTTGGGTATTTTTTTTCTCTTAGATTTTATCATGGTTCAACTTAGATTAATTTTTATTGTTAGAAACATCATGTGCAGCTAATTTTAGAAACTTGGGTTGTGGAATGAGATTTAATTTATTTCAAGTTCTAGTTTAATTCAATATTTTGTTGATAAATATTGATTTCACTATATTACTAGTTGGATTTAAATTGAAAATAGATTGCGACTCTTACTCTTGTTTTGTTGTTGACGTAAGGCACAACAAAAGCTTGAAAATTATCAAGGCTTCTCTCGATTGCTTGTTAATGTGTGTTTGGCTAGTAAAATAGAGAATCCCTTAGAAAAAAATATTGCAAAAACTTGAGCTTAATATTTTTATCTTTCGTTTATCAATACCTTAATTGGGTTGTTAATCGAGAAAATTATCTAGGATCTGAAATAAAGAGAGTCTCATACCCAATCCAAGTGTTTGTTAATTTGCCTTTTTGATTAGAAACTAAAATTTCAACTTTGATTTTTTTTGCATTGCATTTTAATTTTATTTTCATCTATCATAATCGACACATTTGTTACTGAAAAATCTCATATACGCTTTGATAACCCTTTGTCCCTGTGGAATACGATCCTGGACTTATCTTTGATACAACTTGACACTTCTACACTTGGAAGCACATTCGAGACCGAGTCAAAAGTATAGGTTGAAACATACTAAGACTAAAATCCTTACTTTTTGCTGCAAATCTATCAAACTCCAACTTTCATACCAACACCGAATCATGCAACATAAAACAAATCATATAATATGTTTAAAAATCATTACAAGACCACAAAAAATATATTTTACAGAAAGCATAAACTCCTCATTCTAAGAAAATGCTAAAACACCAAATCAAAGAACTCTCTAATGAAATTAGACTATTTCCTTTTCATTAAACTCCAAGGACTCCAAAAGTTCATAAAAATACTCTAAATATGTTCATAAAAGTTAAACTCAGACCACAAAAGTCACAACATAACATTCAACATAATCGGTTTATATACTCCAAAACCGAGTACTATGTGTTTTGGTTTTTGATCAAACCACTAGATCCGAATTTTCCATGAAGTAAATCATCAAGAAACAATATCATATGCTTCATATTCAAGTCCAAAAACAGGTCTAAGCATCAAACCTAGCATGCCATTCAAAAATTGCATAGAAAATACAAATCCATCCTTGAGCCTCAAATATAAGGCCTAACCGAGCCTTTACATGCATAAAAATTCATATCCTCAAGATCAATATCATAAATATTCAAAATAGCATTCTAACACATAGATAAAAGTCCTAATAGTGACATATGTGAATATCAAAGTCATAGGAGCATACTTTCACAAAAAAAGATCCAAGTTTACTCAAAACAAAAACTATTTTTACACCTCCAGTTTTCAACTTTCTTATATCATGCAAAATGCTTAGTAAAAACTCTCAATATGCAATGAATTTAAATAAAAATTTCATTTTAATATGCAAACTCTTAACCATAAAAAAATTAGACCCAGATCTTGTCAAGAACATCATAAAACAAAATCAAAGAATCACACATTGTTCAATTTATTGCCCAGTATGACCTTTGCATGCTTAAACGGATTTTTCACTAATAAAAACCTAATGAGAATCACACAAAATATACCACTAGAAACTATCTCAAAAAGAAACAACTTATGTGAAGAGAGTTTTGTGACAATTTACTTACAAAGGCTTCGAACAATCTAAGCAAGAAAGGCTAGAAGAGCTGTCTAATACTTCTCCTTGAGTTCTCTGCAAAAAAGTATTTCAGAAGTGACAAAAGACTAAGACAATGGCCATGAACGACCCTATATTGCTGCAGGGGTTAAGAGAGGATGTGAGGGTGACTTTGTGGTGATGGGTTATCGGCCAAAAATGATGAAAACCTTGTGCCATACTGCCATGGTTTTGGGTTACCGTTGGACGTGATGGGTGGTGGTTTTAAGGTTGCTTCTTGGCCTCCCATTCAAGCATTATTTAGGGCTAACTTGGGTAGTGAAAGGACACTCATGATAGGGGAAAAATTCCTCTAGAAGCCTTGCTTTGTGATACAATTTCGTGGGCCATCATGGGCCTAAACCATTTGGGGTTTCAATAGGATTTGGTTTGGGGTTTCAGTTCCTATTAAGCCCAAATCCTTTTTTTTTTTTTTTACTCAATGAAAATAATATGATATAAAAGAATGGATAAGGGTGTAATGACATGAATATGAATGGTTAATATCATGTGGAAGTGATTTAATCAAATGATTAAACAATGAACTAAAATATGCTATCATTTAGGGTTGAGGTAACCATTTGGGGTTTGGAGAAATTGTTTAGGGTTTTGGCTTTCACCATCATTTTGGAATTTTAGTAGGGTTGAAACCCTATCTGGCTTGACAAAAAATTAAATGGTTGGATGGTATAGTGTTTGGCTTAGGTAGCATGATCACAAAGCTTTTTCCTTTCCCTTCCTTCACATTTCCATCTTACAGTTCCTCTTGATGCCAAGCGTCCTATATTATTCATCAAGTGTGGCTAAGATCTTGCCAAGTGTTTAAATGAAACTTCTATATATTGATTTGGATATTCCACACTGTGATATGAAAACGACTAGACTACGTGTTAACATTGGTGTTACTATTCACTCTAAAAATGATGAAAATAACTTTACACCATAAAATCTTAAAAAACCCTATGAAACTAGGAGCATACTTCGCTTCATGAAATTCAACACCTAATTGTCTCAAATAAATCAAAACGCATTTTTGAACAACTGATGTCCAGAAAATAAGTTATTGTACTATAAAATCTCAAATATTCATTTGAGACTAATGGCGTAAACTGCTTCTCGTTCTCACATTTTTAAGTGCCTCAAATTAATAAAAATGCATTTCTAACACCTAAGTGGGCCACATATTGACAATGTTAAAGATTCCAATCCTACACGATTACTCAATTCATGAGATCTTTCAGGAGTTTTTGCGATGTTGCTAAAGCCTAAAGAAATTCATCCACTAAATTTCTAGTGGGCTATTATACTTGTGACATACTCAATTCTAGGCTCATGGACTACTCAGTTTTAGGGTTTTAGAACTTGTTTGGTTTTAGGGCTTGGTGATTGAGCTGAAATATTGCATATTTTAGCTATTTAAAACTAATGTATTTTAAATTCATCATGACATTATTATTGGTTTTAAATGGAAAAATGGTTAATAAGAATAAATACAAGTTGTGATTAAAATTGATTAATAGCATGAGTTTATGCTTAATTTTATAACTTGAGATTTAATTGAATAATGTTTATTCATATGCATATTTTATTTAGAAAGTTTGGTATGAGATAAATTTTGTGTGTGATCCATATGTTAAACTTTTTGAATAGGTTGGAAGTCATTAACGCATGCATAACTCAAAACAATGAATTTTGGCTTGTAGGTCCTATACACATGGCATGGAAAGATATATTGAATTGTTGACCACCTCTAGATTGAAGAGTGTCGTATGCACTTCATCCCACCAACTCACCTCAAGTCACTCTCATCAATCATCCACCACCTCTCAAAGTTTCACTTCAAGATAAGCAACATGTGGGGACATTGGTATTTTCTATTGACAAAAGATGAAATGGTGGGAAACATATGGACCCATTGTATTAATTCTTTTGGACAATAGCATTACATTTTCAAGAGGAAAGGCACGCACTAAGCCATTTGGTGTAGGGAGGAAAGTCAATTGTGATGTGCATGATAATCATTAAGGAGAAGTGATCCCTTTTCCCACCACCTCTTCCATTCACACTCCCACTTACTCCACTCAAATAAATCCACCGATTCCCTTCCAATGGCCCATGAAAAAGCACCTCTTTTGGAAAGAAATTGTCTTCCAAGTGGCTACATATCACATGGATTTAATCCATTAACATGGCAACAACCTCACATGGCAAGCTGGATCCCATGGAAGAAAAAGAACGAAGTGTTCCGATTGTGATGTGCATGGTGATCCAAGTAAAGAGGAAGTTAATGCATATGAATTGGCTGAAACATGTGCAAGGTTGGAAGCTAAGAAATCAGCATGATTAAAGGGAAGTTGTTGGCTGAAACATGATCCCATTAAAGTGAAGAGAACCGGTGCATTTGAGCTACATAAACATGTGAAAAGCTAGAAAGTGGTCTGGTTATTAAATGAAGAAAAGGATGCTCTATTTGAGCTGCTGTCCACCGAAATTATATATTGAAGAAGTAGGTTGCTTTCCACCGAAATTATATATTGAAGAAGTAGGCTGCTGTCCACCGAATTGTCTCCACCAAATTTGACATTGAAAAAGTCATCAAAGGCTGCTGCCTTTCCACCGAATTGGACAAGAGCTATTGGAGAAGAAAGATAGCTGGAATGCAAGTGGATTAATTCGATTTCAGCACATGGAGGGACACGGTGGAAGCATGGCATCATGGCTGTACATATTGCTTTGAATTTTAAAAGAACAAAGCATCACATGGAAAGCATGAAAAGAAAGACACATGCAAGCTTGGTAAATGTTTACGGCAATGAGAAGAGAATAGAGAAACCAAGTGCAGTCGGTGGGTGAGTGTTGTGCTGAAATTAAAGTGCATGATGTGCTGGAACTGAAAAAGGAATTGTGAAAAGGAAAGAAAGCAAAGCCGGTGCATGATTGTGGGGAATTTCCAGAATTTGAGAGATGAAGTCGGTGGATTAGCTCTTTAAATAAGGAGTGCAGTCCGAAGGAAAGGAGAACTTGCTTCTTTGTTATTTCTTTCTTATGTTCTTGAAAGAGTTGGTTCCTTCTTGTGTTCGGCAGTTTTGTTTTTCCTTTTGGCTTCAATGCTTTGTTGTTTTAGAGTTTTTATTAAGTGTATTAAAAATTGTTCTAGAATTTTATTTCATTAAGTGTAATACCTTAAATTCTTGCAAGTGTGTTAGTTTGGTTTTATGCAACAAAAGAATTATTTTAGAAGTTTGAATTAAATATGCTAGTTGGTTCCATATAACAAAAGAATTGTTCTAGGAGTTCTTATTAAGTTTGTTACCTTAATTTATTACAAGAAAGGTTTGGTTGTAAGCTTTTGTTTTTGTTTTTGATTTTTCTGAAACATGATACATGGGAGTAGAGGGAATTGAGCTTTTCATTCGTAAAGTAAAGTGAGTTGGTTTAGATTTATTTTTCTAGAGGAGATTTAGTTGGTTTGAATTATATTTTTCAGAAAGTGAAGGAGAGAGCTTTTGTTTTTGTTTTAGTTGGGTAATTTAATTGTTGTTTACTTATTTCATGTTATTTATTTTTATTGTTTCTTTAAGCTTTCATTTAATAGTGATTACAATTATTATGTGTTATTTTGCGAATTTGTGATTTAAATACAAAGACGAATTCTAGAATCGTGGTTTTAGGCATTTTCAATTTTCAGTACATGTTTTGTCAATTACTTTCTAATTTAGTTTAATTCTTAATTTAGTCTTATTAATTTCTGAGTTTAATCTATTAGTCCTTTACATTCAAATTCAATCAAAATCTAAAAACATGAATCTAGTCCATGACTAGTAATCTCTTCAATCCATTGCACATATCATCCTCCTGTTTTCTCTTTGTGAAGTTTTTCACATTTTTTTAATGAGTTTAATTTTAAGTAACTTTCCCTGAGGAGACGATCTAGGAATTTATTCCTAATTATTACACGACATCCTCCTGCACTTGGGATAGCATTAGTGCTACTCATTTTTTTTGAGTGAGTCACTTGGCTAAGCAACACATGCCCTATTTAGGCTTCATGGGACTAAGATATCATATCATGCTTTCTTTCTTTCCTTCTTTCGCTAACATATCATATTATGCTTAGGGTTTAGTGCTTCTAGTGGAGTGGAAGTTCATCCCAAGGAAAACTAAGACCATGATTGGGGAAGCCAACAGGTTTGGAGTTTAAAAACCCTAATTCCTCTTGACTTATGGTTGTTTCTAAGGGTGTTTTAACATGCTCGGTTGGGACATACAATGAGTGTGTGGTTGAGGGTCATGGTGTCGTGATGGCAATGGTGGTTGTGGATGATCTTCAGCTTGGGTATAGGGTGGTATAATGCCATGACATGTGTGTGTGCATGCTCAAGTATAATGTGCTCAACTTGTGACCTATGTGTGTATAGGTGCTTGGGTAAGGATGGCTAACCTATGAGGGCCCCACCAATGCAAGAGGATAGACCACCAATGGAATTGAATGGAAGAGAAACCTTAGGGACACTCCATTGATGTGGCAAAGAAAATTGTTGTAAGTGCTGCAAAGTACAGCTAGTCCAACATGTGGGCAAGCTAGCACCTTGCAAACTTCCTAGCAGATATGTCCCTAGATCGAGGTGGAGATGAGTGTCTCATCCCATGGAATACAAGCTAGAAAAGTCATTCGCCATGAAGGTGATAATGAAGAGTAGAAGAGGCCAGTGACTTTGATGAGACAAAAGCTACTTGCCTTGGGCAAGCAATGGCCTAGGAGAAGCCAAATCAAGTATGGAAGCTTTCCAAAAAACATGGAAGATGCTCAAAGGAGTTGCAACGTTGTACATAAAAACTCACACTCCATTGAAAGGTCACATTTGGAGTGGGTCTACTAGAGGGATTATGACTCGTAAAGTCATATCATCTAAACTCAAAGGTATGGTCAAACGCCAAGTGGAAAATCCTCATTCAAGGACGAACTACAGAGTTGGCAGACTGAAGGGAAGTGTAGCCCTTGCCTTGACCATCTATCTTTGTCATTCTACGATATGACAATTGAAGCCAAAGGACTCATATTCAAGCATGCCAGGAATTAGAAATATGTTAGAAGGATGTCTGCCAGTCCCACCCTAAAGGTCACATCTGGAGTGGGTTTGTTGGAGGGATTATGACTTAGGAAGTCATATAATCTAAATCTAGAGGTATGGCCCAACACCATGAGGAAAATCCTCATTCAAGGACAGACTAAAGAGTTGGCAGACTATGGGGAAGTGCAGCCCATGCCCTAGCCGTCTGTCTCTATCATCCTACAGTATGATAGTCGAGGCCAAAGGACTCTTAGTCAAGCATATTTGGAGTCATAGATATGTTAGAAGGGCATATGATGGTCCCACCCTATATAAGGGATTTGAACACTAGGAAAAAATCTCAATTTTAAGATCTTAGACACCTACAACCTCATCTAGCCAATTAGAAAAAAACAAACCTCATCTAGCTGAAAGCTACCAAGGGAACAAGGAAGGGAGTGACGCTACTGAGTAGCAAGCCCAATGTTGTGAGTTAGGTTAGCTTCTAAGAAAAGACTAGGGAATGTAGGGTGAATGTTGTTTGTAAGAGACATTCGCATTTCTATAATCTCCCCCTTTCTAACATAAATAAATATGTTTTGGAGCATTACATTGATCTTATCTTCATTTCCTATTTTTCAAGGCTTTGAATGTGTTTGATTGTTTTCATAGTGATTCACGATTTTTGGAGTTACGTATC